>NC_134693.1:127039114-127204114 GCF_050947455.1 Rhinoderma darwinii
CATGACCTGCGGGCGTAATAATAGCTGCAGAGTGAGGCTGGGTTCACACGAGCATGTTACATCCGTAATGGACGGAACTTATTTTGGCCGCAAGTCCCGGACCGAACACGCTGCAGGGAGCCGGGATCCTAGCATCATAGTTATGTACGACGCTAGGAGTCCCTGCCTCGCTGCAGGACAACTGTCCCGTACTGTAATCATGTTTTCAGTACTGGACAGTAGTTCCATGGAGAGGCAGGGACTCCTAGCGTCGTACATAACTATGGTGCTAGGAGCCCGGCTCCCGGCAGTGTGTTCGGTCCGGGACTTGCGGACGAAACACGTTCCGTCCTTTACGGACCGAACATGCTCGTGTGTCGTGTGAACCCAGCCTTAAGAATGCAACTAAAGTTATATGCACTTATCCTACATAGATGGTGTACCATTGCAATCATATTTCTGGTGGGCCCAATGAACCTCCATCATACAATTAGTGGGCACAATGCAGATGGAAAAATCTATTTTATTGTAGAAAAATATTATTGCATGTTAATCTGGCCATGGATATTATATTTTAGATGGCATCTGACAATTTCAGTAGAACGCACTAACAAATCAAAGTCTATGGGGAAAGACAGGCTGGATTTTACCTGCCTGATTATACAGCAGCACCTCTTATCTCCCAACACGCTATTCAGAATGATATGCATATTCGTCCGAGCCAACCGTGCGTGTTGATGTTGGAGTCGAGATTGATAGCCGTCAGCCCCATCACTGGTTCACTTGACAGCTATGTAATGTCTATGGTTGAGTTTATAAGACTCAATAAATATCAGAACATTCATCAGAGAGGGTGGTAAATATTTCGGACCATGGCCTCTTTTATTGCGTATATCATATAAAAGGCCAAGGAAAGGGATTAAATGTGTGTTCACTGGCAGACAATGTATACAAACAGTGGTATTTTCTGCGGAGTTGGACCCGAGTGTGTTACCAACATTACACAAGAGGCTTTTCTCAAAACTGGAGTCAGACACAAAGGTCTATTCAGAAGTTGATCCCGCTGCTAATGAATACATTTAGGACTCTATTGAGATTCCCTGTAGCAGATTAGCTGCTTGTTACAAAAACCTCACTTCAAAAAATAAACTTTGCCGTAATCCGCAGGCCGCTTTAACAAGTTTTACACTATGATAAAGACACGACATTGTGAAATAATTCTATAAAAGAACAGCTCCCCGTATACCGGCTCAGACCAAAGGACTGACTGTACTATGGGCCTCATCTATGAAAACATGAAAACTGGCCTTGTTACCCATAGCAACCAATCATTGCACAAGTTTCACTTTACCACAGAAGTTAAAGAAATGAAAGCTAAGCTTTGATTGGCTGCTATGGACAACAAGGCCAGTTTTCATGTCAGAAAAATATTTCTAAATCTCCCCCATTGTCTTATTTATGAAACTGGTCTAATACTAAAACCGTCCTTGTTGCCCATAGCAACCAGAGATCAGCTTTCATTTTTGGAACTCCTGTGGAAAAATGAAAGAAGAGCTCTGATTGGTTGCTATGGGTAACATGGACAGTTTTAGCATTAGGCAGTTTTGATAAATGAGGCCATATTGTATTTTAATGTCTATACTTGTAAAAGTTCCAGCAACTGGGATGTACTGCAGGGAAATACTTTCTAGAGGTTGCAAAGGGTCTTGTCCTCAAAAAGACGCCAATTTATCACCATTTATGGGCTGGGGAATTCATAGTAATTGCATTAGGAAGAGGCTGTAAATTACTTTTGTCCATTCTCCATAGAGACTACATTTACTGGCTCCCAGTCAACAGGACATTATGCAAAATACAGTGTAATGGCTATTCGCATAGCTAAACTCCCTGACGGCTTTAACTCTTAGCTTGTTAACACAAAACCCAATGTAATGCAGATCAGATTAGATGGAAAACCCAGTAACCGGCCATAGAGGCGGACACTCCATTGTATTAGGTTTCAGCTGTGTGTACAATGCAACCTTTCACCGCGCTCAGCGGTACGACACAGCGTGAATCTGTTACTTGTGTTGGAAAGGAGGAATTCAAGACATACGGTTCATCCTATAAAACATCAGCAGCAACTACAATTTTTTTTTAAGTTGTTAAATATTTCTGGGAACGTTGGGCGACGACCAATATGGCCGTCATTACAGCTCACATGTCGTATATAGGTCTGTTATGCAAATCAGAATAACTTCCTGCAGGTCACATTCTTATGAACACTGCTTCATTTTAGGCCGAATTCCCATCTGCAACAAAAATTGCAGGGAAAAAATAGCGAAGCATGATGCGCTTTTTTTTTCTGGTAGAACGATGGAAATTATGACGGAAACTCGACAGAACCAATTATAGTCAATAAGTTCAGTCCGGCGCCGTTGGTGTCCATCATTAGACGGATCCGGCCTTTCTATGATGGAACAGAAAATCAGATAAACAAACGCAGATGTGAACGTAGCTTTATAAGACTATTCTTAAAAAAAAGCCCCATTTCTTACAGGACAATGCTGGCCACGAAAGTGCTGAAGTTTCAAAAAAGTTTGCAGAATTTAGGGTATGTGCACACGACCAATTTTCAGGCGTAATGGAGGCGTTTTACGCCTCGAATTACGCCTGAAAAGACGGCTCCAATACGTCGGCAAATATCTGCCCATTGCTTGCAATGGGTCTTCCGATGTTCTGTGCAGACGAGCAGTCATTTTACGCGTCGCTGTCAAAAGACAGCGCGTAAAATTACGGCCGCGTCAAAGAAGTGCAGGACACTTCTTGGGACGTAATTGGAGCCATTTTTCATTGACTCCAATGAAGAACAGCTCCAAATTACGTCCGTAAAAGACGTGTGCACTTGTAAAAACGTCTGAAATTCAGGAGCTGTTTTCTCCTGAATACAGCTCCGTAATTTCAGACGTTTTTGGCGTTGTCGTGTGCACATACCCTAAAAGTTTTTGGGTGCCATTAGGAAATTTTTCGATCAATTTCCAGGGATTTACAACATGGCCAATTTCACCTTGAGTAGATTATAACTGCCAGTTAATGCCAGTCTCTTCTATAACATAGAAAGGATACACTTCCTGTAGGTACTGGGCAAAATTTACTCTACTATTGACTCCTCCGGACATGTGAGCTATGATCAGGTCTCTTTAGGAATGCATCCTATGCAGATACCGCCAGTAGGTCTTCTTTATGGCCGGTCCATTCTCAGTGCTACTTGGGGGACCCAAAAGTTGACTTCGGCCTCTGGAAATAGTGTGGAACCGTTTTAGATAAGACCCTCATGGCAACATCTGTCACATGCAAAACGTAACAGCCGCAGCGATGCTGCAACAACAATGGCCGACAACTCACTTGTTCATTTGCTTTGTATGTAGCGTATATGGTACCGAGAATCTTACAGCTGTGGGACGCAATATTTACACCAAACCGCACATCCTTCAAGCGTCATCTACTAAGGGAAATATTGTCACTTAGGGAAATGGTACTTCAGTACTGGACCTTCTTTCATGTCACCAGATTAGGACCATCGCTAGTAACTATCTAAGGATATCCTCAAGCATACCAGTAATAGTACACTATAAACCAGCACCAATTTCTGCACCCCAAAAGTTACGCCGTAACTGCTCCTATGGATAAGTGCAATACGGCACCGCTAGTTTAAAGGGGAAAGACACACAAGGGCCACAAAACTGCAAGCTTATATGCCATCGTCCATGCCTCCTAGTCTTTGTCTAGCATACTGGTATGATTGGTATTGCTGTCTCAGCAATTTCTAAAAAAGTTCAAAATTCCCTAAATATTTTTTAACGTCAGCTTTGATACCCTCGGACTATCAGAAACAATTCTCATACCAGCATAATGGCTGCTCCATATAAGCACATAGAGGTGATTTAAGCCAGAATTTATATTACAGATATTAACACCACATGTCTGTATAGATAATTTTCATTTTGTGGGTTTAGTCCCATTTTTGAATGCATGAGATGATGATACTTGACACTATGGTGAGTATGAGCATACCAAGCATCTTATTACCAAAACCCTATGGGATGACGGTTGAATGGAGGAAAATAAAACAGATGCCTTACCAAGCTATTATTATATAACTGACATCCTAATGACTTCATCAGTCAAAAACACAAAAGACCACGACAGGTTAACTGCTGGTTAAGCCAAAATAATGTTTAACTCTGTCCCACAATCTCTAACTGGGTTGGTCTCTACGCTGGGAGCTTTTAAAGCCAACAATAGGATTTTTTAGGAAAAGGTGTGGCCGACTTGTTTCATTTCCTTCAATTGAGAAAATCTGTATCAAATCCTCGGACAAGTTTGGGAAGTTATCCTACAAAATGCTGACAAAAAAAACCTAGAAATATCCCCATGTAAAGCACTGGTTTAGAGCCACTTAAAGAGTGTTTACCCCTAAAACTAGAGGCGTACAATAAAAAGTCACAAACAATAAAAAAAATCATCATATAAATAGAATTTTCTTAAAAAACAAAAACAACAAGCAATATGGCCGTCATTACAGGTCCCACAGGAGTTGCCACCCAAAACTGAATGGAAAGTAGTTAGCAATATGAGAGTGAAAGATTTATACAGAGAATTTAGAGGGGGTACCGAACACTAATTTTCATAACTAGGGCAGAGAGCCATTGTTAAAAGCGGTTCTAACTCTAAAGGACCTCAGGGTCTCGTTTCCCATTCCGGAAAGATTACGTACTGAACGACTCCCCGCTAATAAGAGCTGGTGACTTAGTCACTGTGGGAAAAGCTATCACGGAATGGGTTGCCCAAAGTGGTCAACCCCTTTATGAGCCTTGGAAAGCTTGGTGACAACCATCATGGAAGCTTTAATGGTGGCCATGTTGGTTGGACTTTTAATTACTGGTAATTTTTTGATACATTTTATGGGGAGATTTTCTTTAAATATTATATTAGGGAATAATATAACTGTTATAATCACGTGCCACTGTACAATGTTCAGTCAGGTGCCGTATGGACAGAGCTATTCTTCTCTGGTAGCAATACTTTTAAGGGAGAATACCGGCGTACATATGGCATGTGATTGAGCATGCCACCATTTTTTTCTGTTGGATTCTTACACTTATTTTGGGATCACTAAAGTAGGGTCATTCCAATAATAACATTATATCAAGGAATTGCTCATCTCAAACCAGTGCATCCCTAGCTCTTCCATCCTGCAGGGATCACACGTTGTCCACAAGGACAGTAACAATACCGGAAATGGAATACAGTCTGGGAGGCTTCATTACACGGACTATATATTAATGATCCACGAAATGTTCTACATATTCAGAAACCAAGAAGAAGAATGTCCCAATCAGCGAGAACCGTCTTCTCTTTACAACAAGAACATTATTTGTATACCACTGAAATTAATATAATTACTGGGCTCGTTCTGAGGCTTCTTACTGAAAACACACAAGGTATAGTACGTATCTTGGTGCTTTTTCAAATAAGTCAACCACAATTATTTTTCACGTTTTTTTTTTGCTTGCATAAACGGCAGGAATGTCAAGCATTTTTCATAACGTGTTTTTTCAAGCGTTTTTGGTGGTGTTTTTAATTTTGTTGCATTTGAAATAGGAGTTATTTTCTGGTGTTTTTGAAGTCCTACAGAGAAGCTTATGGGAAAATGCCTGAAATAATAATAGCCGCATACTCTGGGTATGGCTAACAAAACCCCACCAAAATGCTACCAAACATGCATTGTATGTTAGGCGTTTCATATTGAACTATAGACATTAATCTAACATCAGGCCGCACAAAAAGCACTAACAAAGACCCCGCCATGAATATCAACATGAAAACCATAGCGTTTTTCTCAAAAACGCTGTGTGGGAAACCAGCCTAGAGGGAAATTCCACCAGGAGTTGGAGCACTTTGCAGTGTGAATGGGTAGCCATAAAGTTTAGGCCCAATGCACACGACCGTAATGTTGGACCGCAATTACGGGCCGTAATCGCGGATCAAAGACGGTTCCATTCATTTCTATGGCCCATGGACACCTTCCCATGTACTTACGGAAAGGTGTCTAGCCCGTAAAAAGCTTACGTAAAAAAAAATCTATTTTTTTTATTTTACGGACCGTGCTTCCATACTATATAATGGGAGCACCGCCCGCAAATGCGGGTACGGTTGTGTGCATGGGGCCCTAGGCCAGGATCACACGTGCAATTAGGATGCCGTTTTTGGCTTTGGTTTTTGTATTAGGCCAGGATCAAACTCAGGGTATGTTCACACGATGAGAGGCATTTACGAGTGAAAAGACAGACTGTTAACAGCTGCCTCGTTTCACACGTAAATGCTCCTCCTCGCATTTTGCGAGCCGTCTGAGACGCTCGTAAATCTTGAGCTGTGCTTCATTGAGTTCAATGAAGAACAGCTCAAATTACGTGGCAAAGAAGTGCCCTGCACTTCTTTGCCGAGGCAGTCCATTTACGCGTCGTCGTTTGACAGCTGTCAAACGACGACGCGTAAATTACAGGTCGTCTGCACAATACGTCGGCAAACCCATTCAAATGAATGGGCGGATGTTTGCCGACGTTTTGTAGCCCTATTTTCAGGCGTAAAACGAGGTATAATACGCCTCGTTTACGCCTGAAAATAGGTAGTGTGAACCCAGCCTTACAGTTTTGATGCAGTTTTTGTGGCAGTATTTGACTCAGTCTTTTGAACCAAAGCCAGAAGTGAATACAAAAGGAAGGAAAGTTATAAAGAAAAGACTGATGCATCTTCTTTCTTTTGTGTCCACTCCTGTGTTAGGCTAAAAGAAAATGAGCGAAAAACTGCATCAAAACTGTGTGTTTTTATTCTAGATTTGACCAAAAAAAAACTGAGCCAAAAACTGAATCAAAACTGCGTGTGTGATCCTGGCCTTAGGCTGGAATCACACATGCACCTTTTGGTGCAGTTTTCTGAGCCAAAGCTAGAAGTGTATCCAAAAGGAAGGAAAAGTATACAGGAAGGACTTACTTTTCCTGCCTCTTGGATCCACTCCTGGCTTTGGCTCAAAAAAAATGCATTAAAAACTGCACCTCAAGCTGCATGTGTGATTCCAGCCCAATATCAATAGGGACCTTTCCCTATTAGTAAGAACAGAGAGCCCAGCTTTCTGCTTTCTAGGACCCCCAGTGTCCAATGAAATGACATTTATGTGATGGGCAATGTGTAAGGCTTGCAGTTACCCTAGAAATAACAGCGGGTTCCAGTGGGGCGATCAGCTTTATCCCAGGGTACGTGCATTTTACAAAAGGTTTATCCAAACCAGGCGACTCCATTAATAAAAATGATATAATCAAAATAACTAATTCCAACCAGTCAATCAGACTCAGGCAAGATGACTTCTGCCATATATTTCCACTCCAGGCATTAGACAGGACGAGGTAGAGAGAAAAAGAATTGTAAAAATAGATGAAAAATTAAGAACTTTTGCAATGTATAGAATACATGAAATGCCAACAGTCTTCTAAATGTTTATTCATGGTAACAGGTGTACGCTGAGAAATTCTTGTCAGTTTTGCAAAGTAAATAGACTCTTTGTGTGAACCTTCACAATCTTAGACCTGGAAACTTTACAAATACTGGTTCTCAAATCTGGGAACTGTATTATTATAATATCTCGACACAGGGCAGGTACAGCCATTGGGCCTCACGAATGACACTGAATGTAGACATGATGCCCACAGCAATCAGTCAGATCACCGTTTCTTCACCGTTTCTGTTTTGGATTGCAGGGGGCGGCTTTAAGAGAGTTCTCCAACAAAAAGGCTTCAGGAACGTGGCAAATACGTGAGCACGGCACCTGTAAGATGACATACGCAGACCCTATGGCACCCTACTTCTGTGTCACCATGTCCGTTGGGAGCCATATTCTCCCCTAGAAGAAATACTTTTAGAGAAGAATGCCTCCATAATACAGCATGTGATGAAACAATTGTCTTTTTTTTCTCACAAATGCCATATGTAAACCTTTGAAGACTTTTTTTTATTTATTTTTTACAAAAAAAATGTATTGTAGTGTTTAGTGCAACTTTTTAATTGCTTTTTATTAAAACATTTTTTTTTTACTTTTTGAGATACAGATTCTATGTATCCTGGAAACATAGAAGATGTATGTGACGCTGAAACCAGAGTCCGTCAGGCAGTGAGACTGACGGCTTCGGTGACAGCGGATTATGCATATCTCTGACTTGCAGGATCCACCTGTTATCGATCACATCTGAGTTACATGTGATCGATAACAGCTGGATCCTGCTGGTCAGAGACACTCAGGACGCACTGTCACCATAGCCGTCAGTCCCACTGACCTGACAGATTCGGGTGTCAGTGCAAGATCCAGCTTCTATCTATCCAGGATACACAGTAGCTGTTCTAAAAAAATAAAAAAAAGTTTTAATAAAAAAAAAAACTATTAAAAAGTTGTTTAAATACCATAATACATTGTTTTAGTAAAAAAAAAAAAAAAAGTCTACAAAGGTTTACATAGACTTTAATGAGAAGAAACCTGTGTGCCTCCATAAATAATAGCTATGACGTCAGTGCTCTTTAACTGTGAGATTTTGACAACCGCCACCTTAGAAATGTGGATCAATGGTGACACAGGCTGTGACCTGAGAGCCCTGAACACATAGACCATGTTCAGATGTGGCGAATTCGCTGCGGACACTGAATGAATGCTACATCTGTACAGATGCTGAAAAAAAAGGGTCTGCCTCCGCAGCACTTACGATCGTGACATTGGGGACATTAAAACGTGAATTTCTTGGTCACGCAACCTCCATGACAATCATTCTGCTTCATTTTCTTAGGGCACTCCAGGACCCCCCTTTTCAGTATCAGTGGGGGTCTTTGCGGTCGGACCCCCACCAATCAGACATTACCTATAATGTGGATAGGTGATAAATCATCATTATGAGAAGACCCCTTTAATGTTGTATATTGTTGTTATTTATTACCTTTACTTTAATTAAACGCAGTATATTTTCTTCAGTGAGACTGCGGTAATAAGTGCGCCTCTATAGCGGAGAAAGTATATATATTATTAAAGGGAAAGTAAGAAGCTCCTGAACTTTTTCTGCAGTGATTCATCATATAGACCATTCCTGAAGTAAAGTCCTGCATTCAAAATGCACAAATAATGAATAATGCAGTCGCCTCTGGCACGGTTACTGCTAGTCCCATTGCTGCCCAACTTGCCGATGCCAAGGGCTGCTACAAGAACACCTCTCTGTCTTTATTCCAGTTTTAGAAAACTCTACAAACTTTACAAAAAGTGAAGAAAGCAGAATACACCATCACACATCATTCAGAAAACACGGCTTTGCACATACTCCTATAGCAAGAAATGCGCACCAGTCTTGAACCCATAGATATTAATCACTCCTTTGTTGGCATACTGTGCTCAAGGGAGAGAGTACCATAGAGGCATCCCATGCGGCTGCTATGGGGCCCTGGAGAGAGGGGGCCCAGACCAGGCTGGCTGCATATTTTTTATATATGGGACCACCCATTAATCAACGGGATGCTGAATGCATCACTTATATTAATGGGTTGTGAGAACCTTTGCACAAGTCCTACAATGTTAGCTAGAAGAATGTGGGATATGAATCCAAGGATCACAGAAGGAGATCGGGAGTGGGCACCAAGTACTCCAGAAGCAGGTGGTTATGGTTGTGGTGGTGTTAACCAGCACCAAACAGGGGCATTATCATAAACTATGGGTTCCCCTCATCCCTATATAGGCCCCTGATTATGCTCTAAGACCCATTAGACACCATTCATGTCCTTTGCAGTCGGAGACCAATATTAAATAGCTTTTCCCCTGCAAAAGTGTAGTTAAAGACTGGCCAAACCTAGTTTGCCTTTTATCTATCCTTAGTTCAGTGCCAATTTGGTATTGAGTTGAACAAGTGAATTATCTGAGACAGACTGGTTGCTAGGCAGTGGATCCCTAGAAACCAGTTTGTCTCAAATGCCTTAGCAGACAAAGCTGGATTGGCACTGCACTCACAGCAGGGAAGGGGACAAGCAGCTTGGTAGCAGTCAATCGATGTCATTTTTCATCTCAGCCGGAGTTATTAAATCAGATTTTTCTAAAATATTTGTATTAGAGTTCCTTTAAGACCATTCTAGAACGTGACCTCTTTATGGTTAAGTATGTACTAAATATCCGATTGCTACAGGAGTATTTATTTCCAATTTATAAGCACAGTAAAATGCCAATTGCTAGGCTAATACCGATAGCATACAGATGGTGGCGCTCTATTTCATAGGTTCTTGTTTCTCTTGATAACATTAAAACAAGAAAAACTTTTCTTACCTCCATTGATGTAAGGCCAGTCCTGGACAGCGATCACCACAGGCATTACATGGTTGTCCACGCTCCGGTTCAGCAAAAGTTGTATTCTAAAGATGGGAAATATAAACAATTATAGTTAGTCTGCTCTATTTACGGGCAATGATGTTGTCAATAATAAACGTGTTCTTATGTTCACACTGTTGTCAGAACCTCCGTCAGCAGAATCATCAGATTTGATGGGAAGAATAGCGCTACATGCAGCACTAATTTTCTCGTCAAAACAAGTCACCACGACTGAACCCGACAGAACAGATTGTAAGTAAATGTTGCAAGTGTGCACGTAGCCTACACGGTTTTTGTGTATGTTTTTGGTTAAAAAAAAATGGATCATGATAGATTAATTGACTGATCTTATTTACTTCTAATGATAAATTTACGATCATTTGTTTTAATTTACAGGAACATTCTTAATTTTGTATGACGGAGGTCAATGGGCGAATCGTTCTCAATTTGTCATCAGTTTTTGTAAAACAGTGAACTCAGCTTTAGGCTGGATTCACACAGCCGTGTTCAGTCCGTGAGGTTCGGATCGTATGTTGGCCGAATTTCCCGAACCGAACACAGTTCAGGCAGTCAGAGTTCCTAGCATCATAGTTATCCATGACGCTAGGAGTCACTGCCTCCCCGCGGGAATACGGTCCCACACTGTAATAATTTTTTCAGTACGGGACGGTAGTCCTGTGGGGAGTCAGTGACTCACAGCGTCATGGATGACTATGATGCTAGGAGTCTGGCTCCATGAACTTTGTTCGGTCCGGGAAATGTAGCCGACATGCGGTCCGTATCTCACGGCCTGAACGCGGCTGTGTGAATCCAGCCTTATATCTGTATTTGAGGTCCCAGCTAATGATAGTACATATTGTCTTTTCCTCTATATTTCAAATATGTAGCATCGCTGTCCAAAAATATGCAGCCTGTTGGATCTGTACTTATATCTGTATTTACGCCATTATTTGATCTATATTTGTGGCTAGGCAATGGTAGACTGAAAACACTGAACACTGACATTTCGACTATAATGGAAACCATTCAGAAGATACTTCTTGAACTCTCATGGCCGCTTATTATGAGTTATCCATTAAACGGATACCATTATTACCTAGGAGTGATATCACTGTTAGGAATCTGTCACAGACTACATTTGACGTATACGTCGGAGGCTTTTTCCTGCCTATACGTCAAACCTAGGCCAAAAACATAATGTGAATGAGACTTAGACAACTTTAGACTACCACTAATCCAACTACAATCATACAAGGGTTTTTGCCTGAGAGTTTGGTGAGTTATCTCATTCAGTCATATTCTAAAACTGGAGATCCAGATCCACAAAAGTTGCACAAGGCACTCTCGCATCGGACATTGCAAGGCACAAGTCGGTATTTATCTTAGACTTTATTGTATGTACACAGTTTACTAGCAAATAAAGATCATAGGAATGATGATAGCAGCTGGAGAAGAGTGTGCTGATCTTGTGGGAGGCAGTGACCTGTCCACTCATGTGATTTAGGATTGATGCACACATGCGCTCTTTGGTGATGAAGAAAGTGATAGGAGTAAGGTAAGAGATATTGTACCTTCAATATTGGAGCAAGGTATCCAAAAGCATAGACAATCGATGTGAGACTCCTTTCAGTGCCTTACAAGAACATGCTCCGCTCGATGAAAAAGCTAAGCTCCCCAAAGGGTTAGCATTTGGTCTACGTGAGTTGACTAGTGAATGTGCTGCCTGATTGGACACATGCCATGACCAGTCCATCAAATTAACATTCCTCAGGGGTTGTGGAGAAAGGGAAATGTCTGCAAGTAGACATCCCCTTTAAATTCGAACAGACGTTTATTGTATTAATGAAAGAATACTCAAATAAGCATTTCTCCAAAATGAAAAGGATTGTCTGAATAAATGACACATGACTGTCGTGCCAATGGAGTTTTTTCAGTGGCACCTTGGACTTCTGGTGAAGGGCTTATTTGCCCATATTTTCTGTTGCCTTAAAGTAGCCATATTTGCATCCAATGTTCAGGTCAAGGCCGTAAATATACCAAACTACGGTCGAAATTTTACGGATGAAAAGACTATAGTTTTCGTTCTCAGTGGACAAGTAGTCACACATTCGCAGTGTACGATGCAATAAAAAGGAAAAGGTTACTATGCTAAGAAGAAACCACTGTCACCTGCTCATAGCCAGGCAACTAAAAATGTAATGCCCTTTTGGTTTCAATCGGCCTCTCTTGATTTCTAAAGGACAACTAAACTGCATTAGATTCTATGGACCACCGTCATTTCTCCCAAGGGAAGCCGAAAAAGAATGACGGAAGTCAAAAGGGCCCGGCCAACTTATGAACACCGTAGCCCTTTGTTCTTGTGATCGATGGGGCCACAAGGGCATGGACACCGACCAATTAGAACTTCTAAACATTGTCTGGTCGGAAATATCGCTGAAGGGGCTGCAGCTCCTTTATTCTCAGGATCGTGGGAATCCCGGCGATCGGACCACACCGAATAGACATTGATGGTATGTCTAATGGATATTCCATAAATGTTATAGGTGGGAAGACTCCTTAAACGCACTGCATGCAACACAAATGAAAAAAAGTTAAAAGGTTATTGATCAGTCCCCATTCTTAATTATACCAATTTGGTTTAAGTTTCTTCAAAAAGCTAAATTTGTGTATAAAATACAATGTATCAGTGTAAGGCTACATGAACACGACCGTTTGTATTTTGCAGCCTGTAAAAAAAATTATCGGTTGTCTGTTTTTGCTGTCCGTGTGTCATTGGTGAGTTCTCCACATCTGTTCCATTTGTCTGCAAACAAGGTCCGTATTGCATCTGTATGTCATCCGTATTTACAGATTCGCAAAAAAAAAACAATAAAACGGAAGGCAAGAAATTAGGTCAATAGCTTGTTCCAGCCCCCTGAGATGGTAACATGATAATTCTGGCGCCATTTTATCTTGCACTTCAGAACTTTGCTGAATGGGGAATTCCCCGTCGGCTGTCAACTCATCCGCAAAACACGGACAGCATATGAACAGCACAGGGAGGGCATTCGTGTGCCATCCTTGGATTTCACGTCACCATAGACTTGAATGGGCGAGACCGAGCCGCAAATACGGACAGGAATAGGACCTGCTCTGAGTTTTGCGGCCCGGTCCCACGACCCACATGCGAATCCATGAAGAACACGGCAGTTTGCATGGGGCCATAGAAATGAAAGTTAAAAAAACGGATAAGGCACTGACAAAACCAATGGTCGTGTGCATGTAGCCTGATAAAGTGGGAGCAATTGTTATACTTGTTCCTATCTAACTTTGCCTACAGAAAATGTTGGATCTGTCAAGAAGAAGAGTTTCGTTATGCAACACCGATCCTTTGATAAGATGACAGACGCAGCGTCCTAGTCTGTTTAATGGGAAGAGAAATACGCAATTTGCGAAATAGACTTGTTCCATATCTTGACAGCAAAAAAGAAAAAACACATTCAAGACAAGTAAGTGACCAGTGAACGTTCCTTTCAATGGGCGTCAGAATTCATTTACTGATCGTCCAGTCAAAGGAGGATCCGACAATGAGAAAAGTCAAACAGTCAAACAAAGAGAGTGAAAGTCTCCAAATTTACATCACAATGGCCATGAACCAGTCTCCAAGTCACCAGCAGGCATTAGGGTAGTGATTCTCAGGAGTAAATAACAGCGCTGTGTACTTAACCCTTCCAGAGTCAAATTTCACCCAACCACCATGTGTAAAACTATGAGAGTGTGAATGAGCGATGACCTTTGACGGACCAGCGTGCAATTATTATGCGGACGCAGCGGATGGAGGGTTTCAGCTCTAGTTTCTTATAATCAGCAGATTGTTCTGTAAATTATCCTAAGGAATTAGTGAAAGGCCTGCAGGATGTGAGTAGTGATGGATTTTTAACCCTTTAGTACAGAATATGGAACTATGGCTTTTTTTTATACTAGGGTGTTCAGCCAGTATATATTCTTTATTAAAGCCGTTGCATGTATGGGGTCCATATATACACACTGATTGACAATACAGGATCAGTGATATTGTTCCCTTCGTAAAAAGAAAACTGGATGGTCCAGCTGATTCCCATTCATTTCTATAGAGAGTGGCTGCGCCAACACGGTGAACTATGCGGCCAAGAGTGGGGACTACTTGTCCTCAGTGGTGTTGAGAGTCCGACTCCCGCCTTTCATACTTTTATGACCTGTCTAGTTGAAAGGTCATAAAAGAGAAGTGTTGTTGTGGCACAACCTCTTTAACGTCCTTATTGGCTCCGTCGGGCGGTATACGTCAGGGATACTGTTGTTTTGCTGAATAGAATAGCGTAACTGACTATTCAAGCCTGAGGCACCCCGCAGAAACACAAAAACAAACGTATACTGCATGGTATATGTTTTATAACATGGCAGTCTATAGGTGATGTATCTGTCACAGGCATCCTTTTAACGTACACGTCATGAGATTTTCCATCGCTTTTCAAGACGTATCTATAAGGGTATGTTCACACGGCTTATTTTCAGCCGTTTATCGGGTCGAAAAAGCCCCGAAAAACGGCTGAAAAGAACGGAAGCTGAACGCCTCCAAACATCTGCCCATTGATTTCAAAGGAGAAAACGGCGGTTCGTTCTTACGGGGAGTCTTTTTTTACGCGGCCGTTTGAAAAAACGGCGCGTAAAAAAAGGCCACGTAAAAATAAGCGCAAGTCACCTCTTCAGCCGTTTTTCATTGTGTCAATAGAAAAACAGCTCCAAAAACGGCCCCAAAAAATACTTTAAAAAAGTTTGCCGTTTTAAAAACGGCTGAAAATCAGAGAAAATATAGAGCCCCAAATCCTCAGTAGAGGACAAAATGTTATACGAGTTGTCCAGGATAAAAAAAACATGGCTGCTTTCTTCCAGAAACAGCGGCACACCTGTCCACAGGCTGTGTGTGGTATTGCAGCACAGCTCTATTAACTTTAAAGGAGCTGCAATACCAGACACAATCCATAGATAGGTGTGATACTGTTTTTGGAAGAATGCAGCCATGTTTTTCTAATCATGGATAACCCCTTTAAATGCTTAAATTGTGTATGCCTGCAGCTGCCACTAGGGGGAGCTTACTAGCTCTGTTATTATTAAGTTCAATGTAAAAAAAAGTATGCAATAAGCTCCGAAGCTCCCCCTAGTGGTGGCTGCAGGCAGCAAGCATATACAATCCTGCAATTTGAAAAGCTTCCAACAGTTCAGAAAAATGTTGCTGGGTCGGAGAAGTACCAGACTATGGGAAGTTTACCTTATGAACACTAGTAATATCAAGCCTTTGACTTTAGCGCAGCAAGTTATTTTTTTCTTTTATGCAGCGCTGGTCTATGTGAACAATTTTATCTAATGCAGAGGGAACAGCAGATTTGCGGGATATACAAGGCCAAAGAAAATACACAACTCTGCCTGATGAAATAAATACACGGATAACAAGGCACGGGACGGAAACCAGGACGATAAAAATGTGTATGTAATAAAAGATGCAGGAAAACTCATACAACCCAAGTATTTACTACAGTACAGTCATCAGATGAGAACCTGGGCCTTATGTCTCAAAAACCCTCAATAGGACTTGTTGCCCACAGCAATCTAAACTGAAAAAAAAACGTGGCCTCTGATTGGCTGCTGTAAAGAGCAGGATACTGTTCCAACACAGCCATCTAAACCTATTTTAGCGCTGCGTAGCAAATTCAGCGCTTGCAAAACGTATCCATTAGGGAGTTCCAAGAAACCCCCCCCCCCCCTACTCCATATAATGTAAAAAGGACCTGTCAGCTCTCCTGACATATATCTGTTTTAGTAAGGCCTCATGCACACGACCGTAGCAATGTGCACGGCCGTGATTTTCAGGTCGGCCGGCCACGGAGTATCATCCGCCAGCCCCCCACAAAGCGCGGGCTGTGCACATGGCTGCGTCCATTATTTCCTATGAGCCTGGACCACAGAACACGGCCGTAATAAGACATGTCCGTTCTTTCTGCGGTCCAGACTCCCGGGCCATGCACGGACCGTGGAAACCACGGTCGTGTGCATGGGTCCGTAGAAATGAATGGGGCCGCAATTCTCACGTGGATTTTCAGGGGAATTGCACGTTTGTGTGCATGGGGCCTTAATGTTTGTATTTCCCAATTTTAGAGCACATTTTCCTTGAACCCTGCAATGTGTCATTCCTCCTGTTATTCCTCCTGGCAATGTAGGAATAAATTGGCAACTGGGCATTACCATTCTTCTTGTCCCTACAGTCTGACACGGTCAGCAAAATTTTCAATGACGAGGAGAAAGGTAACGCGCAGTTGTCAATTTATTCCTATATTTTCAGGAGAAATAACAGAGGGGCGGAAAAACTTCTCTCAAAAATCTATGAATGTTAATTTATTAAGGATGCTTTCTGACAGCCGTAATGCAGACACATTTCAGCATCCATACTAAAGGCCGCAATACCCGGACCTTCTGCAATTCTACTGAACGGAACTACGATTATCATAGACCCCTTTTTGATTTATTTTTCTTTAATGACTATTTATTTGATTGTAAAACTTTTCTTATGGCCGTTTTTGGATATGTTTTTCTATAGTCTATGAAAAACGGCTCCAAAAACGGCTGAAGAAGTGACATGCACTTTTTTTTCGTGGGCCATCGGAACAGAAAAAAAACGGCCCGTCGGAACAGAACGCCGTTTTTTCCCATTGAAATCAATGAGCAGATGTTTGGAGGCGTTCTGCTTCCGATTTTTTAGCCATTTTTTGGCACGTTTAAGGCCAGAAAAACGACTGAAAACACTCCATATGAACATACCCTTAAGACAATAGTATGTCAAGGGTAGCCTAATATATCCTGGAATGGAGTGGAGTTTATAAGGTGGAGCTTCGCATTAAAGGGCTGGACTCCTTTTTCCAATCCCTATTGTTAGAAAGGTCCTTCTACAATAATCTGATCACAGGACCCCCAGCGATCAACTATAATCTGTGGGGAACCTGGCAGTAAGTGTTCTATTCCCCTGCAGCACCACCACAGGGGAGATGTAGTATTACATAGGGCCCATTGCAATCAATGTGTTGTCTGTGTAATGTATGGACATGGGGACAAGGACACTGTTTGTAGCCACTAGCCCTGACTAATTGATGAAGGTCCCTAACTAGGGCCCCCATTCTGTTCACTCAGGAGGCTCAGAAGTATTTCAGTCAGTTAAGACTTCCTTTTGGGTAAGCATTCCTGCGTTGAGTTTATGAAATGTATATGTATCCTGTTCTTTGTGACTTCTACATTGTACTAGAATACATAGTCATATCAATCTAATAGACCTTTGGTGTGAATTGCTATGCTTCAGTGTACACAATGGAATATAAACATAAGCTGATCATATTACATGGTCCTATTACAGTCTTACAATGGTATAAAGTCATAACTGCCCTGAGAAACTAACACAATTACTACAATTGAAGAGACTTGGTTGTAAGGCTCTGTTCACATCTGCGTCGTAGATTTCATAAATTTTGCTTGTCAAAATAGCAAAATGACGGACACCTGACAGAACCCATTAAAGTCAAAGGCTTCCGTCGAGCTAGTTGGTTTCCATCATGTGTCGGAACAGGCGCTTCTGTTTTTCTGGTTGTTTTTGTTCCTCAGAACAATGTAAAACAGAACGCAGATGTGAACAGAGACTAAGACTGCATTTACAGTGAGTAAATTCAGTAATTCCCAACCTTTTTGGCATAGGATCCCCTACAACTACCCCCTCTCTAGTGCAAAAGGAACAGCTCTCGCCATTACTATCTTCTAGGGAACCCTGGTTGGAAAACAGGTTGCACGACCAGATTGCATATTCCAATCTTTCACAAATTTTCTCACCTAAGGGCTAGTTCACACGGCGGATTTTGTGTGGTGGGTCCCGGCACAAAACACCCTGCGGAACTATTGGAAGATTCCTCCCTCCCATTGACAATGGAAGGTTCGGGCGGAATCATCCTGAAGATCAGCTAGCGAGAAAAAGAAGACTCTGACTCCCATTGAAATGAATGGGAGGCAGAATTTTGAGGTGGATTCTGCTGCAAAATTTCCTCAGTGTGAACATACCCTTAGCATCCATTCAGATGCAACCACATCGAAAAAAGCCATTTCTGCAAAATATCGTTCATAAATGGATGAGGTTGTTTCTGCAGCAGGTGGTTTAACAGACGAAATTCACAGGAAACGAACAGTCACAGCAATTTCTGCAACAAATCTGCCCCATGTGAACATACCCTAAAGGGGTTTTCTTAGGAAGCGAACTCCTTTTTTTAGGCAGGGGGCCTAAAGTATGGGAGCACGGTCCGTAAAATAAAAAAAATAGGACATATCCTATTTTTTGCGGCTCATTTCTACAGCCCGGAACCCTTCCTGCAAATATACGGGAAGGTGTCCGTGGGCAATAGAAATAAATGGTTGTTTACTTTGATCCGCAATTTACAGTCCGTAATTGCGGATCAAAATTACGGCCGTGTGCATGGGGCCAAAAATGAAGCCTGCTCAACTATCAGCTGCTATTGCTGGAGGAAGCAGGTAAAATTATACAGTTTTCCAATATACTTTCTGTATTAATTCCTCATGGTTTATAAGATCTCTGCTTGTTGTTGTTCAGTTCGAACCTTCATTGTTTACTTCCAGTGGATACAATTCTGTCCATGGTCATGTGATGGACACACAGGTGCTGGGATCGTTACAGTTTCAGTATGTGTATCAGTGCTGTCTCTTCTAACGAGCCGTGCACCTGTGTGTCCATCACATGACCATGTAATGAGCCGTGCACCTGTGTGTCCATCACATGACCATGTAACGAGCTGTGCACCTGTGTATCCATCACATGACCATGTAACGAGCTGTGCACCTGTGTATCCATCACATGACCATGGACAGAATTGTATCCAGTGGAAGTAAACAATGAATGTTCGAACTGAGTAACAACAAGCAGAGATCTTAGAAACCGTGAGGAATTAATACAGAAAGTATATTGGAATTTGTCTTTTAATTCTACAAAAAAAAAATAATAATAATAATAAATTCACTGAAACTGGACAAACCCTTTAAAGGGATTTTCCAGGGACACTATTTTCTTCCAGACGCGCAGCGCACTAGCGCTGAGGAGTTTCATTAATGGGAAGAAAATGTGGCGGGCATTGAGGCGTAAGCAAAGAATTCAACGGGGCAGGTATTGAGGAGACTGTGGACCAATAGGATGCCTCAAACCCAGGTGTGCGACAGAAGTCCCGGGTTTGAGGCATCCTATTGGTCCACAGCCTCCTCAATGTCCGCTCAGTTCATTCTTTGTTTCTGCTTCAATAGCGGCACCATTTTCATCAGTGCATGCGAGCTGGTATCTACACAGGACTGTGTGCATACTAAGGGTATTTTCACATGACCTATTTTCAGCAGTTTTTTGGTCCCTAAATGTCAAAAAATCAGAAGCAGAACGCCTACAAACATCTGTCCATTAATTTCAAATGGGAAATACGGCGTTCTGTTCCGATGGGCATTTTTTTTTCGCCTCATTTTAAAAAAAACGGCATGTAAAAAGACACCCCATAAAAAGAAGTGCATGTCACTTCTTGAGACGTTTTTAAGCCATTTTCCATTGACTTAAAACAGCTCCAAAAACTTAAAACATAAAAGGCCCGTAAAACGGCTGAAAAATTGGAGGCAGAACGCCTCCAAACATCTGCCCATTGATTTCAATAGTAAATACGGTGTTCTGGTCCGACGGGGCATTTTTTATGCGGCCGTTTTTAAAAACAACAGCGTCAAAAAATGCCAGCGAAAAAGAAGTGCATGTCACTTCTTGAGCTGTTTTTTAAGCCATTTTCCATTGACTCTATAGTAAAACAGCTCCAAAAACGGCCGTAAAAAAACACTGCGAAAAACGCGAGTTACTAAAAAAAACGGCTGAAAATCAGGAGCTGTTTTCCCTTGTATTTTCAGAAGTTTTTTATTAAGTGTGTGAACATACCCTAACAACTCGTGCACGAGCCAGTGTCGAGAGGAAAAAAGCAGAATTTTCGGCAGGGCAGAGGTAGGGAGAATAGGAAGAAATGTGTTCAGATTTAACACAGAATGTATATTAGGAACTTTATTAAATATTTACATAGAGTATTTTTCAAACATTTTGTGTTCCTGGAAAGCCCCTTTAAGGTATTTCCTAGTGATGGATCTAGGATACATTCTCAAATGGCAGCGACGTTACGGCTCCTCAGGAAATGCTGCAACAAAGCGCAAGTTAATATACTATTATGGTTGATGATTAGGAAAGTGATAAAAAAAAAACTCAACTGAAAAGTAAAGTTGTAAATCAATGGTGAAAACCATCAAGAAAGCGCCACCAAAACACCACAAATAGGATCCAAGATGCAGCAAGTAATGAGAATTGCTGAATCAAATTTTTATGTAAATCAGCGCAAATCTATGAAAATCATTCAAGTTATATGATCCAATACTAAATAAATATCGTCCCTGTGGGGAAGGGGGGGATTACGTCAATTACTATCTACAGAATACAAGACACATTTCATTATTTGTACACATCCACACAAGTTTGTCTTTTTATTCTTTTGTATTGTGTAGTTAGATGATAATATTTTCCTAGATGTACTTTTTGTTGTTACTATTTATAAATAGCAGCAGTCGGGTTTATATACAACAAGTCTGAAAGGAAAGGACATCCGTATGGCGGATTGAATGAAGGCAGCTGAATTATTGAGGCAGGGTATTGTGCTCTGTACTAATGACATTATAGCTGGAGTCAGGTGCAGCTCCCTGCCCTCTCCCGCAGCGGGGATCATGGCCGCTCTCAGCTGTTCTTTAGGGATTTGAGAATTAACTAGCAGGATTTGGACGGGGTTACAATGTGACAAGCGATGAGCAGGTAATGCTCTGTAGTTAGACTACATGGTTTGCTTCAGACGTAGCAATAATTATTGACGATCGTTAATGATCATCATTATGTCTATGCACTAAACCGACAAAAATTTGCAGTAGGGACAATGGTCAATTTTTTTAAAAAAATTTGGGAACTTTTGTCAGTACGTACCAAATGCTGGAAATGAGCAGAAATGCATTAAATGATATTTGTAACAATATACATTTTTTAAAATGTTTTTTTATTACGTTTTTACTTTTGAAGTTTGTTTTTCCCCAACAAAGACTTTTCTTGAAAATCAACTGGACAGCTCATAAAAATCTGATCTGGTCTAGGACCAACTGGTGGGATCTCCACAATCCCAAAAATGGTCACTCTGCATTGTATAAAAACACCACTGACCACAAAGATGCCACAAAATCGTCACAAACAAAAAAACGGTGTATGTCGTGCATTTTATATTTTACTATAGACTTAAATATAACATCTGTCTGAACAAAAACCGCTGTTAAAGACGCAGAAAAAACGGTGTTAATCAAGCCTTAAAGTGAATGGAGAAAACTTGGCTCCCCATTCACTTCAATTGGGCTGAGCTGCAATACCAGACACAGCCCACAGAAATGAGGGCACTGTTCCTAGAGAAAACAGCAAAACCTTTTCTAATCTCATAAAAACCATTTAAAAAAAGTAACTGCATACGTGTGGCTACTTCTCCACTGGGATTGGGGACCAGGTATCCCCTTTCTCTGGATCATGGGGGTCCCGCATGTATTGAATGATTATTTTGTCACCACACATGGTCAGATTTTCCCCACAACAGCTCATCATTAGTCAGATTGGCTAAATTGGCTCTCATAAATACTATTAGCATAAATTGTGATTTTTCTAAAATATCCATAAGATGTTCTGCAGCAGCAGTTTCCACCTATGCTGTCGTACTGTATAACTATAGATAGAAGACACAGTTTGAAAGTGACAATTCTTTCACTGGGGCATAGTCCTTACTGGCAAAGCAATCTTGTATCATCTCCAGCCATATGCCTTAGCAACAACCTGTAGCTGTTTGACTTCTGTGGGACTACAAATACAAGCAGATCACACACTAGATGCATATGTTGGGACTAACCAGCGACTATGGCAAGATGTTCTGCAGCAACAACTTTTAACTACACAACTGTTGTGGGACTACAAATCCCAACATATAAACTTTATGCTTATGTCAAAACTTAACTGCAAAATTAAGAACATTCAGCCTAGCCAAGATGTTCTGCAGCAGCAACACAAACCAACAACCTGTGACTGCTCGCCTGTTGTCAGACTAAACGTCCAGCATTTCATTACATTAGGTAGATTGATATGTTGTGAGTTGCGTAAAGCGTTGTAGTTTCTAGTGTTGTGGGGATTAAGACTACAACCCCCAGCAGATCACCTTGCTGAACAAGCAACATATAGCAAGAACCTGTGGCTACTGTGGAACTACAAGTCACAAAGTTGCATGCATAGGATGGGACTACAAATTCCAGCACGTCATAGACTAGATGCATAGTTTAGAACTAAACACTAAGAAAAAGAGAAAGTGACCCTATCAAGATGTTCTGCAGCAGCAGCGACTTGCAGTAAAGTTCCTATAGGATGCAATAGAAGGGGGCAGGGTTGTATAAATGGGGTGCATAGGATGGGACTACAAATCCCAGCATGTCATAGACTAGATGCATAGTTTGGAACTAAGAAAAAGAGAAAGTGACCCTATCAAGATGTTCTGCAGCAGAATCAGCAACTTGCAAGAAAGTTCCCATAGGATGCAATAGAGGGGGACAGGGTTGTATAAGTGGGGTGCACAGCACAAGTACTCACAGATCTGCCGGAATGTCTCCTCCAGGAGCTCCTGCTGAACATGTCCAGGCTGCCGGCTCCTCAGGGACGGCTCTGAGGGTCTCGGTGTCGGGGTCCCTGTTCTCCTCTCCGCTCTCCTCTCGCTTCTCTCTCATCAATGAACTGAGTCAGGAGCGGGGTTTCCGTGTGTGAAGCTCCACCTAGCCGGGGACATGAGGGGAGGGGGACCTGGAGGACACTGTGCCGGCAGGGACGCCCCCTCATCACCCACCACAATGTAACAATGTATCACTGCTGTGCCACCGCTCCTACAGCAGCAGGACGCGCTAACCCGACGCAGCATGACCTGCAGAAAGTCGCACGGTCCTCCATCACAGCGGTGCAAGGGAATGACGCACCTGAGCCCAAATGTCGTTCACACTACCACTTACCACAAACCTGGGTTTACTGGTCTATTTATTTATTTATTTTTTTTGGTGGTCTTGTTGCAATATTTTTGCCACAGTTATCTTAATGGTGTTAAAACTGCGTTGGTTTTGTAGAAGCAAAAAACAAAAAAAAGCAGTTGCGATTTTTGAAAATAACTAACAAATGTAATACACCCCCCAAGGGTAAAATTCTTGTAATTTGTGGATCACACCGTTTTTAGTGCAGTTTTTGGCACATTTTGTGACTACATAATAAAGGACATGCATCAGTCTTTTAAGGCCTTGTTCACAGAGTGCAGATTTGCTGCAGATTTGCAGATTTAGCACGTTTTAAGCCAAAACCAGGAACGGAACATAAACAGAAGAAATATATAGGAAGGACTTTTTGATCTCTCCTGGATCCTTTCCTGGTTTTGGGTTAAAAAATACATGCAAAATCACAGAGCCCGAACCTTTCCTACCTTTTGGATCCACTTCTGGCTGTGGTTCAAAAACTGCACCAAAACTGTGTGTGTGATCCTGGCCTTAGCAGTGGTGTAATAATCGCAACCGAGCCTGGAGGGGAAGGATCTCTTAGATTGCCACATCAAGCTTGTTAATGGCCGCGCATTGTCGCTGCTAAAACGGCTGTCTATATGCAAAGTCGTGCGGCCATAAAGGGTGTATTCATTAATTGCCAAACGATTTTTCAGGTAAACAGCTTTTTTTTACCTGCAACAATGCGCGGCCATCAATGAGCGTTATGACAGCCGTGCCGAACAGTGTGCTAGCGTGGCTGTCGGATTCGTTGTGGCTGCATCCATGGCGCTTTGTATTTTGAGGCAAACACAGGAGTGGACACAAAAGAGAGAAGTATCAGTCTTTTCTATAGGCTGGATTCACACTCAGCGTTTTGCTGCATTTTTAGTGGTGTTTTTTGAAGCGTGGTCAGGTGTTACATTAAGGCCGGGTTCTTATAGGACGGATACGCGTCATAAAAACCACGCAGCGTATCCGACCTGGAACCCCCAGGACTTTCCGTCCTAAAAATCTCACCATATTGTGGTACGATTTTTTTCGGACGGAAATTCCGCTGCATAAATAAGTGCCCATACTTACCCCCTCCCTCCTCTGACGTCCGCTCCGTCCTCCCTGGGTGACATTTCAGGCCATGTGATGCTGCATCCTGTGATTAGCTGCTGCAGTCACATGGGATACAACGTCATCCCAGGAGGCCGGTCTGCACGAATAAGGAGGGCGTTCTGGGTAAGTATGTTTTCTTTGGTTTTTTTTTACGGCGTTGCGATTTCTGTGGCGTAAACGTTGCGAATACGCTGCAAAAGTCGCAACACATGGCTTTCTGTTGCGGGTTTTGCATCCCCATTGAATTCAATGAAGAAAATCTGCAGCAGAAAATAAATTAAAACGCAGCATAAATTGACATGCTGCTGAATTAAATTCCGCACCGCAGGTCAGTTTATTAACGTTTACGCTGCGTAGATTTACTAAATATCATCCACTTCGCTGCTGCTGTAAATGCTGCGGAATTTCCGCACAAAATTCCATTGCGAAAATTCCGCAGCATTTGCACTACGTGGAAACCCGGCCTAAAGTTTATAGTCATAATGCTCCTGTCACACTGCAAAAAATGTTCAGGAATGATTTGAGGAACACGACAAAGAGTTCAAGGTGTTGACATGGCCTCCAAATTCCCCAGATCTCAATCCCATCAATCATCTGTGGGATGTGCTGGAAAAACAAGTCCAAATCATGGAAGCCGCAGCTCACAATTTACAGGACTCAAAGGATCTGCTGCTAAGGTCTTAGGCTTTATTCACACGAACGTGTTATACATCCGTGTGACGGACGTTAAAACAATGGCCGTCACAGGGACCTATGTAATTCAAAGGGTCCGTGAGAAAATAGGACATGTGCTATTTTTTTTGGGCTTCATCCATTCCTCCATAGTCTCTAGTAGTCTATGGGGGATGCGTGATAAGCCCGGATGCACCTCGGATGTGAAAAACTGCAGTTTTTCACGTCCGAGATGCGCAACAGTTGTGTGAATCTAGCCTGAGTGTCAGATACCGCAGCCACCTGCAGAGATCTTGTGGAGTCCATGCCTCGATGGGTCCGAGCTGTTTTTGTGGCACAAAGGGGACCTACAATATATTAGGTGGGTAATTTTAATGTTATGGCTGATCAAGGCATGTCATCCATTCAAATTAATGCAAGGCAGGGTCAAGGACAGTGAAAGCTACCCTTTGTTATGGACCACTCCTCTGGCTCACCTTGGAGGGTCCAGTGCTGGGGACCTCCTCTATGATATCCATAGGCACTAAAAGGGCCTTATGAAGCCACATGCTACATACCACTATCTTCTATACAGCAGGTCCTTAAATATTTGTTAAATTAGAGGGTAAGATAAGTGCAGCAAAATAAAGGGGAAACTTGTGGAAAACCTGCTGCAGACTGCAGGAGTACCTGCTCTGTTATTTGTGCACTGTATGGTAGAGCTATTAATGGACCACTGTTGTGATGGTTGTACCATGTGCAAATTTTGTAATAAATATTCATCCACCTGTGCTCAGATATTGGTTCATTTAGAGCTGGAGTTACATAACGGTGTGTGACGTACAGGAAAAGTTGTTTGTCAAATCTGAATATGGCCAGAATCCTTAGTATACATTGAGCAGCATTAATAAGAAGTAATTACATTACATCCATTTCATGGTGATTAGCTCCACTAGTCACTTAGTCTTAGGGATATGTACAGATTGTAAGCACTTACTGGCAGCGGTGACAGATGACTCAACAAGGCAAAATACGTTATCTCTTGCCAACATTGACGGAATAATTTCATGGAAATCGCATTTGCCAAACGAACCCGTATTTGATACATACTGTGCACCGTTCTGCCATAACATTAAACCACTGACTGGTGAACTGAAGAACATTGGTTATCTCATTACAATGGCGCTGACAAGGGGTGGGATATATTAGGCTGGGTTCACACGAGCATGTTCTGTCCGTAATGGACGGAACGTATTTCGGCCGCAAGTCAAGGAACGAACACAGTGCAGGGAGCCGGGCTCCTAGCATCATACTTATGTACGATGCTAGGAGTCCCTGCCTCGCTGCAGGACAACTGTCCTGTACTGAAATCATGTTTTCAGTATGGGACAGTAGTTCCACGGAGAGGCAGGGACTCCTAGCGTCGTACATAACTATGATGCTAGGAGCCCGGCTCCCTGCAGGGTGTTCGGTCCGGGACTTGCGGCCGAAATACGTTCCGTCCTTTACGGACCGAACATGCTCGTGTGAATCCAGCCTTAGGCAGCAAGTGAAAAGTCAGTTCTTGAAGTTGATGGGCAAATATAAGGATCCCAGCGACTTTGACCAGGGCCAAATTGTGGTGGGTAGATGACTGGTCAGAGCGTCTGCAAAACGGCGGATCTTGTGGGGTGATGTGCAGTGTTTAGTACTTACCTAAAGAGGTCCAGGCAAGGAGAACCGGTAATGCGGGGACAGGGTCATGTGCGCCAAATGCTCATTCATGCACGTGAGAAGCAAAGGCTAGCCCGTCTGGTCCGATGCAACAGAGCTACAATAGCCCAAATTGCTGAAAAAGTTAATGCCAGCGACGTTGGAAAGGTGTCAGAAAACACAGTGCATTGCAGCTTACTGTGTGTCCGCAGACCGGTCAGAGTGCCCATGCCCATACAGAGCCAGCGTTGTACGATTGCCCCACCTCTGGCCACCAGGCAGTAGAGAGCCGGCGGGATGGCAGGAACCATTTTTAATATTTTATTCACAGTTTTTGTGACTGCTGTGTGAACGGACCCTTTTTGGCCGTACATAAAGTACCTTCAGGTCTGTGATATTATTTTGAGGCACCGTATTCTCCCCTAGAAGCAATGCATTATGAGAATACCTCTGCAATACTGCATGTGATGGAGCATGTCATATTATTCTTGCTCACAGATTTTGTGAGAAGAAAACTCTGTGTACCATCTTGTAAAATCAGAAGCACACTGAGGTATGAAGTATATAGTATATGGAATTCTATGGGCACCATATTGCAGATCCGTGTGCATGAGTCCTAAACCTTCGGTCTGATGCTAATTCAATTAAGCTGGCAAAGCTGCCTTGCAATGGTGTGATCATTGATTTGGCTCACAACCTGGGAAAAAGTAGCTACAACTCTGAGTTACATAGTTGAACATTTATTTGAATGGCTGCCATGTAATACCACATGCCTCCAGCAGTGGCCGCTGCAGTAGAAAAGTGTGGCTGCCTGCAGCTTTCCCTGGTGGTAGCAGCTGATCGCTGGGGTTTTCAGGTGCCAGACCCAACACCATTAGCTGATGGTCAGCGGGTCCTCATTTAGAGAAGGGCTTGTTCCATCGTCTAATAGGGCATATAGGCATTATATAAGGACTACTCTCTATTAGTCAGAGCAGAGAGCTGCTGCACAATAAGCATCTTCCACTCTGGAGGAGTCAGTGTAACCATTTAAATGGGTATCATGTAAAACTACATTTTCTATGCAGTGGCCAATTTACCCTAAGGGTATGTTCACACGCTTAATCAAAAACGTCTAAAAAAAGGAGCTTCAAGGGAAAACAGCTCCTGATTTCCTGTTTTCAATAGAGTCTATGAAAAACGGCTCCAAAAACATCCCAAGAAGTGACCTGCACTCGCGGCCGTTTGTTTACGTGGCCGTTTTTTAACAAGGCCCGTCTGCTTCCGGGTTTTCGGCCGTTTACGGCCCGAAAAACCGCCCAAAATAAGCCGTGTGAACATGTCCTAAAAAGGAAAAAAAATCTTCTTAATGCTATAGTCAGGGTGTACATCTTAGTGTTAGGTACTCTTTAGGGGATATAAGATGGGGTGGGGGCATTTGTGGCTTAAACACACTGTTGACGGGAACTTAGGGCGCTAAAAAAAAAAAGCTAGCAGAAAAAAGCGTGTTCATGTTTATGCAGGCACCTGTGTGCGCACATGTTTGTGCGTTACATTCATTACACAATCCTGTACATACTGTTGCTTTTCATATCTTTTAAATGGGGAAGGGGTTGTAGTTTTTCAGTATTGGTGGCAGAGGGATTGATTCTCTGCTCACTATAGGGTTAGAAAGGATTCTTTTTTCCTTTTACAGTAAATTGGCCACTGTGTAGGGGAAACGTACTTTTCCATGGTTCCCATTCAAATGGTAGCACTGACTGTTCCAGAGTAGAAGTTACGTCCCTTTTACACGGGACAATTATTGGGCAAACAAGCGTTCACAAAACGCTCGTTCCTGATAATTGCAGTGTGTAAACAGGGCAACGATCAGCTGATGAACGACCAACCACTCGTCCATCGGCTGATTGTATAGTTGTATTGTATGCAGCTGAAAATATTATCATTGTTGGCAGCACATCTCCCTGTGTAAAGAGGGAGACGCGCTGCTGACATGATAGAAATGTATGGGGATGAGTGATCGGGGTAACGAGCGCTCGTCCCCATGCATATCACCTTCTCAAAGGAGCAAACGAGCGCCGATCAACGCGCTGTCTCGTAGATCGGCAGTCGTTTGCACAGCCCTCATTGGGTAGTGTAAGAGGACCTTTACTCTTTGCAGCAGCTCTCTGCTCTGGCTAATAGAGGAGTCTTTATATAATGTCTATATGCCCTATTAGATGATGGAACTTCTCTAAATAAGGACCCCTGACCATCAGCTGATAATGTTGGGGTCTGACAGCTGAAAACCCCAGCAATCAGCTGCTACCGCCAGGGAAAGCTGCAGGCAGCCACACTTTCCTCCTGCAGCGGCCACTGCTGGAGACAGGTGGTATTACATGGCACTCATTCCAATAAATGTGCAACTATGTAACCCAGAGTTGTAGCTACTTTGCATGGCTGCGCTGAATCCTCCAGAGCAGGAGACGATCTTTGCCATGACTCTCCACTCGGGTTACAACAGGGGTCCTATGAAGGGGCCAAATATGTCATACGAACAAATATTAACCACTTTGATGTCCACTTTTTGCTACAGGGCGATCTGTAAAATGATGGAATATGTGGGCGTCATAGTTGCATTTTTATCTCTTGTACCAAACGCAGTAATGACGTAGGGATTATTTCAATATTCACCTTAAAAGTGCCTCATCTGGTACGTTGGGGGAAGCTCCTGTGGGAAAATGATTGGCTGGCATTAAAGGTGCTATTTTACCTTCCTACGAAAGTATATGTTATAAGGCTTAGAGCCGCAGGTTATGGTTATGCTGGAATAGTTGTACGCAGTGTTTCTGATGCTGTACATTCTTATTAAGCCGTGTTTCCATAACAGCGACATCAGTGATATTTGAACGACGGCATTATCTTGTACCTGCGATGCGTTGACATTTTCATCCCGTTAATAATAACTCCATAGACTTTTTTTTATTTTGCTGCTGAGCACAAAGAAAATACCTGGTACTGGAAGAACACGATTACACCGTACAGAATAAAACACGAGCGCATTTTACACTGTGCTGAAAATCACTTGACATCAGTCCCTGGAACAGAGAAGGATCCAAACAGATTGTTAGTAGGAGAAACCTCTTACGGAAAATATGATCTAGACACCAAATGCAATTCTGAGTTTTAATTATTGCATCTGTGACGGATTTATCCTTCTGAATAGAAATATAATGAACCGACAATACGGACACAGATTGTAGGAGGATGAAGTACGCTCTTTGTTTTTGGAAGTCCAATGTAGTTAACTATTTCATTACCAGGGTATTTAAATCTTTAATGGGATATTCCCATCACATGTTATGGCGTATCGCTGGGTTATACCGTAACATTATGATCGGTGCAGTCCAACGTCCTGAAAACAAAGGACAAACCGCTATACAAGGAACTGCGACATCCAAATGAATGGGGCTGTGTTGCAGTTCCCTTCACATAAGGTGGCATCACTGCGCAGGGGAAAAACTGTAAACCTTCATTCTGAGGTTCGATGGGGTCTTGGCAGTCAGACCCCCACTGATCAGAATTCTAATGCTATGCCATTACTTTCTATGTGGGTAAAACCCATATAAAGGGGTTGTGTGGTTTAGATGGATGTAATCGAGGGGTGTCCCTAGTGGAGGCTACTGCCAAGAACATCCTTCCCTCTGGAGGACCTTGAAGAATGAAGAATTCCAGGTAGCTTCCTCCGTCACCAGACTATGCCATCATTGACCGATTGGGGAAATGCCAGACTGATGTGACATCTGACCACCACTATAACGAAGTGGCAGTAGTAGTTAGAAATCACTGTGCCACTCTGTCTTCTGTCGACTCTGCATTAAAAACATGGGAATCCTCACAACTCCTCGCTTTGCGGTCCTGTGTTCTTTCCATGCCGCCATATTTAGTCCTGATGTTCCAGTTGTATGCATCGGTGTGCTGGCACATCAGGACCTAGTGCGGCAGGGCTGGGGGGGGGGGATAGGATCGCTAAGCAATAAGCGGTAAAGTCCGTTTCGCAGTCTGGTCTTGGGTCTGAATTTTTTTTTTCTCTGGTCTGGGGTCAGATTTTACTTAGGGGTCTGGTCTGAGGTCTGAATTAATTAGGGGTCTGGTCTGAGGTGTGAATATATTTTGGAATCTGTTCTGTGGTCTATGCAGGTGAGAGTAGGAGGTGGAGACTTCGTCCAGGGCTGCCGCGGCTGTGGGTGGTCTTAGAGCCTGCAGGAGCCAGGATTGCATCCTGGTGATTGTCTGCTCTGTACAAGCTGCAGCTTCAGTGCAATGATTTTTTTTATGTCCCCCTACTACACCCCCACAGAGTCCATGCACACCTACTTTCTCCCCCAAGTGCTCGAAACAGCCCTTGTCAGGTTGTGTCCCCTTCCCTGGCCTCCCTACCCCACAGAGTCTTGCCACCTGACCTAGTCTCTCCCCCTAGCCACCTGACAGAGCCCCTACCTACTTACTGTCTCTGCCCTGCCCATCCACAGAGCTCCTGCCAGTTTCCGTTGTTCCGGTAACGTGGGGAGCTCCAGAAATTCCTGATGGTGGCACTGATTGAATTGTTGGCCCATTATAGTCAATGGTGAACCATGTGGCCTTCAGGGAAAGCAGACTGGGGACGACAAGACCTCAAGTGGCATGCCACTTTCCTATCGCCACTGCCACTTTGTTCAAGTGATTGCATTGGTCAGATCCCACCGATCAGATATTGATGGCATATCCTAGTGATACAACACCTTTAAGAGTTGGATCCAAAATTCTCCTTGTAAACAACGGATAGTATAGATGTTTAATGTGCTGTCATCTCCTGGCAAGGAAACCTGCTACATAAAACACGTTTCACCAAATCTAGTACATAAAACAAGCAAATAGATGAAATACGAACGAGAACATTTTCTATACATGATTATCAGGTTTAAAGTAAAGATAGATCTCTGACATTCATCTCGACTCAGTACAGCCCCACCCTGGACAAATACAATTAGATTTACTCGATTGCCTGCATTTAATCATAGCCTTTCTGATAAGGAAAATAAAATCTAATAAGATTTGTTACACCAACTGCTAGAAGAACATTAGTGAATCATAAGCAAGGTTAATGGTACACTCATTACTTTTGCCTTCACATAGCCGCAGCCTAGGTGATAAAATTCTGTCTTCCTGCAGCTTCCACTAGGGGGAGCTCACTGCTCAGGGAATCTTAGAGCTCTCATTGAGCTCAATAATAAATTCATATACAGTCAGCTCCCCTACTGGTGGCAGAAATAAAACATTTTTTTTCCTGAACTGGGTTTCCAGGCATTAGGAAACCCCCTATGTGCACCTCTGAGATAGATAGATAGATAGATAGATAGATAGATAGATAGATAGATAGATAGATAGATAGATAGATAGATAGATAGAGGCCCGTTTTTAGACTTGCTATGGGGCTTTATGTATCTGTGTACACATAATATTAGTAATTTTAGGTCAGACGGCTCAGAACACTATAATATGATTGTATGACATCGCCCTGCACATATATAGTTCCTCAGTGGTTACTGAGCAGTCTGGACATAATGTCGTCCCCCGAGCTGGAGATAAATTATTATCTTGTCCTTCGATAAGAATGATACGGTTGACCTACCGTGCACAATTTTTTAGATCCAATATTTTTTTATTTCTTTTTTTTGAAGGACTTGCTAACAGTCAGATTTTCACCTTACCAGTTGACCTCTTGCTCCTTGAAGGAGACTTTCTATATCGTACGTGCGGTTTCAAAGATAGGACTGGTACAAGATAAACAGATTCTCATGTTGAATAATTCACTTCACTGCCAAACAAGAGTTCTGATCTAAAACTGGCAAATTTCTGTGGCCTAAATCTGTCAGGCTCTGCAGGAAATGTGTGTTTTGTTTGGTTCTATGGTTGACGATATATTTGCTGTTTTCTTCATGTAGAGCTTTTATATTTTAGCAAAAGTACAAAGGGCATTTCCAGTTTTGTGTGTGTGTGTGTGTGTGTGTGTGTGTGTGTGTGTGTGTGTGTGTGTGTGTGTGTGTGTGTGTATCAATATGTAATGAAAAGTTTTTCTTACTTTGTGTTCCAATTTCTCACCATTATCAAGATTTCTGCTTGCAGTCAGTGAATGGAAACATTCTGGTTTGCATCCAGAGGCTGAAAATTGTAACAGACCTAATACTTCTTACAGCTGAGAGGTAGATATGTTCAGTCTGGCAATCCCCTGTGAGGAAAACACAGTCATGGCCGGCCTTAGCTATGTTCGAGCAGTGCGGTCACACAGGGCACTAGCCGCCACACTGCAAGAGGGGATGCCAGTGGGTGTGTGTTTCGCGCCGTTGCAACTACCAGCAGGGATACACACACTGCAGTCGCCTTTCCGCCCGGGCGTTTCTTCAGTGGCCGTTGCTACTGCAGTAGCAGCCATAGCGGCTGCTAGCAGTGACACCGGGCATGAGGGCGGTGGTGCCGCTAGCAGCCGCTGCGGCTGCTATAGCGCTAGCGACGGCACTATAGCAGAGCAGGGAGGTATCTCCCTGCTCTGCTATCTACTAGCGCCACTGTAGCTCCCTAAAGGAGCGGAATCCCCATGTGGCCGGGGATTCCGCTACTGGAGCGCTGCTTGATGTTTCTGTCCATATATGGACAGTGACATCAGGGGAAACTCCTGAAGCGGGATTCCACTCCAGGAGAAACCAATGACATCATGGAGACAGACGACAGGAGCTTCTCCTGGAGTGAAATCGACGGTCATAGCGTCTGCAACGCCGTGACCGGGGATTCCGCTTCAGGAATTTTCCCTGATGTCACTGTCCATATATGGACAGAGGCATCAAGCAGCGTTCCAGGAGCGGAATCCCCGGCCACTCGGGGATTCCGCTCCTTCGGTGAGCTACAGTGGCGCTATCTATACTGGAAGGGGGGTGGTTGGTATCTACAGGGGGGCTGTGTGGCACTACCTACAAAAAAGAACAACTGTGCAGGAGCACACAAAATACCCAGCTTTCCCGGCTATCAAATAAATGTGTGGAAATAAACTAAGATATAACTTTTATTTAATCTAGCTAAAAGGATTAATCCCGGACGTGAAGAGGAAGTCCACATTGGTCACGTTCCCATAGGATATATGAAACTCCTCCTTTGTATAAGAACCTCCACGTAAGCGAATAAGAATAATTAAGGAACTATGTGAGTCATACTGCCCTATTCTCCCACTAAGTAGGGTCCGACTGGCCCACCAGAGGATCATCCAGGGGGGGCCAGGCTCTGACACAATAATTGGCCCCAAAGGTCCAGCAGAAGACAACACCACAAGGTGCTGACTATGAAAGCAAACACTTGCCTCTAGGGTCTATTTCTTATCAGATGATTCACAAATAACCCATTAGATGTTATTGATGACATGTCCTGTGTGTATAATGATAACAACAAAGATTGCAATGCAAAAAAAAAAAAAAAAAGGATGTGCACCTGTTCTGTATAGATGGAGAAACTACAGTGCGGTGCTGCTACTAAATATAAGGAAGGGTGCGCAGACAAGCACTGGGCCCCCATGGATGTAATAGTAGGATGGAGGCCTCCTCCTCTCTATGTACGCTGCTGGCGTCAGATGTAATTTTTCAGAAATAATGTAAGGCCCCATGCACACGGACAGGGGCATAGCGAAAGGCTCATGGGCCCCGATGCAAAAGTTCTTATTGGGCCCCCCCCCCCGCAAACTCCTCATGGCCGACGGTCCGCAGCTTTCAGCTGCATCGCTGGGTCTCCTAAGTGACCCAACAATGCAGTACTAGCAGCCGGGGCGTCACTAAGGCTGGGTTCACACACCCTATTTATGGACGTAATTCGGCCGTTTTAGCATTGAATTACGTCCGAAAATGCGGCTCAAAAGCGTCGGCAAACATCTGCCCATTCATTTGAATGGGTCTTACGATGTTCTGTGCCGACGGTCATTTTTTTTACGCGCCGCTTTCAAAAGGCGGCGCGTAAAAAAGACGCCCGCGTCAAAGAAGTGCCTGTCACTTCTTCAGACGTCAATGGAGCCGTTTTCCATGGACTCCATGGAAAAACAGCTCCAATTACGTCCGTAATGGACGCAGCGAAAGACGCCTGCACATGCCTTTACGGCTGAAATTACGGTGCTGTTTTCTCCTGAAAACAGCACCGTAATTTCAGCTGTAATGGACGCTGCCGTGTGAACATACCCTCAGGGCTTAAAATGTCAGGGGAAATAGTCCCAATACATATGTGTCCGCCCCCAAAAAAATGTGTGTATAGGAGACAGCATAGCAGTGGCGTAACTACCGCCGTAGCAGCAGTAGCGGCTGCTACGGGGCCCGCGGCATGAGGGGGCCCGTGTCGCCCGCCGGCACGGGCCTCCACCATGGCCGCAGGCTCCACTAGCAGCCGCTATGGCTGCTACAGCGGGACGCCACTGAACAGTACGGCAGAGCAGGGAGGTATCTCCCCGCTCTGCCATTAAACAAAATACATGTATCCCCTATCCACAGGACAGGGGATACATGTGTGATCGCCTGCAGCGATAGGGAGAACGGGGGACTGAAAGTCCCCTGAAGTTCTCCATCACAAACCTCGGACTTCCGCGGTCTGTGTCAGCAGCTCCAGAGAAATGAATGGAGCGCCGGTCCCGCTTGTGCGCATGCGTGACCAGCGCTCCTTTCATTTTTAGTGAGCTGCGCAGACGCCGGAAGTCAGAGGTTAGTCATGGAAAACTTGGGGGACTTTCGGTCCCCCGTTCTCCCTATCGCTGCAAGCGATCACACATGTATCCCCTATCCTGTGGATAGGGGATACATGTATTTTATTAGGACACACTGTAGGTCGCATTTTTTTGGGAGGGGGGACGCTGTATGGCGTTCCCTTCAGGGGGGACGCTGTATGGCGTTCCCTTCAGGGGGGACGCTGTATGGCGTTCCCTACGGGGGGACGCTGTATGGCGTTCCCTACGGGGGAGACGCTGTATGGCGTTCCCTACGGGGACGACGACGCTGTATGGCGTTCGCTACGGGGACGACGACGCTGTATGGCGTTCGCTACGGGGACGACGACGCTGTATGGCATTCCCTACGGGGGGGGCTGTATGGCGTTCCCTACAGGGGGGGGGCTGTATGGCGTTCCCTACAGGGGGGGGCTGTATGGCGTTCCCTACAGACCCCCCCTGTAGATAACGCCAGACAGCCTCCTCTGTAGGGAACGCCATACAGCCCCCCGTAGATAACGCCATACAGTACCCCCTCTAGATAACGCCATACTGTCCCCTCTGTAGATAACGCCATACAGCCCCCCTGTAGATAACGCCATACAACCCCCCTGTAGATAGCGCCATACAGCCCCCTGTAGATAGCGCCATACAGCCCCCCTGTAGATTGCGCCATACAGCCCCCCCCTGTAGATAGTACCATACAGACCCCCCTGTAGATAGTGCCATACAGTCCCCCCCTGTAGGGAACGCCATACAGTCCCCCCTGTAGGGAACGCCATACAGTCCCCCCGTAGATAACGCCATACAGCCCCCTCTGTAGATAACGCCATACAGCCCCCTCTGTAGATAACGCCATACAGCCCCCTCTGTAGATAGCGCCATACAGCCCACTCTGTAGATATCTACAAAGGGGGCTGTATGGCGTTATCTACAGGGGGGGCTGTATGACGTTATCTACAGGGGGCTGTATGGCGTTATCTACAGGGGGGCTGTATGGCGTTATCAAAAGGGGGGGTTTGTAAAAAAGGCACTATCTACAAGGGGGGGGGGAGCCCAGTCAAAAGTTTGCTATGGGGCCCAGTCTTTCCTAGTTACGCCCCTGCAGCATAGCATATCTATAGCACTACAACCCTATCAACTATGGATAGGATTAGATACATTGGCTCAGCAGACAGTATCACACATGATAGGATTAGATGCAGTGGCCCAGCAGACAGTATCACACATGATAGGATTAGATACAGTGGCTGAGCAGACAATATCACACATGATAGGATTAGATGCAGTGGCCCAGCAGACAGTATCACACATGATAGGATTAGATGCAGTGGCCCAGCAGACAGTATCACACATGATAGGATTAGATGCAGTGGCCCAGCAGACAGTATCACACATGATAAGGATTAGATACAGTGGCTGAGCAGACAGTATCACACATGATAGGATTAGATACAATGACTCAGCAGACAGTATCACACATGATAGGATTAGATACAGTGGCTCAGAAGGCAGTATCACACATGATAGGATTAGATACACAGCTCAGCAGACAGTATCACACATGATAGGATTAGATACAGTGGCTGAGCAGACAATATCACACATGATAGGATTAGATATAGGGCCCAGCAGACAGTATCACACATGATAGGATTAGATACAGGGCTCAGCAGACAGTATGACACATGATAGGATTAGATACAGTGGCTCAGCAGACAGTATCACACATGATAGGATTAGATACAGTGGCTCAGCAGACAGTATCACACATGATAGGATTAGATACAGGGCTCAGCAGACAGTATCACACATGATAGGATTAGATACAGTGGCTCAGCAGACAGTATCACACATGATCGGATTAGATACAGTCGCTCAGCAGACAGTATCACACCTGATAGGATTAGATACAGGGCCCAGCAGACAGTATCACACATGATACGATTAGATACAGGGCCCAGCAGACAGTATCACACATGATTGGATTAGATACAGGGCTCAGCTCGCTGACATTGCGGCTCCAGCGCTGGACCCAGGAAAGGTAAGAATAATAATTTTATGTGTTACTGATTATTTTTGTGTGTTTGTGTTTTTTTACAGGTTCGGTTGTTGGACTTCGGATTCGAGAACTTCAATGACGGCGTTTTTTTTATTCTCAATAAAATGGTTAATGAGGGTTGTGTTTTTTTATTTAAATAAAATATTTTTTCTATGTGCTTGTATCTTTTTCAACTTTATTATTACCGCCTTAGTAATGGCCGCTGGCTGATTGACAACCTCCATTACTAAGGCGGGGCTTAATGTTAGCAGGTGCAGAGGCTAACACAACCATTATTACCCCGATACCCACCGCCACCAGGGGTGCTGGGAAGAGCCGGGTACGAACCAGTACCCGACCATCTGTAGTGACGGTCAGGCACCGGGGTGGCCGCAGGCTGGTAGTATTAGGCCAGGATAGGCCAAAAACAGTGGCCCCTACCACCCTGGTAATGCTGCCTGCTGCTGCTGTGTTGTATCTGGCTGGTTATGAAAATTGGGGGGGGACCCGACATCGTTTTTTCCAATAATTTTTTATTTTATTTTTTTTTAAATGACGTGGGGTCCCCCCCATTTTTCATAACCAGCCAGATACAATAAAGCAGCAGCAGCCTAGCATCACCAGGGTGGGAAGGGCCACTGTATCTGGCCTTTCCCCTCCTGATACTACCAGCCTGCGGCCGCCACAGTGGCCGACCATCACTACAGATGGTCAGGTACTGGATCGTACCCGGCTCTTCCCAGCACCCCTGGTGGCGGTGGGTACCGGGGTAATAAAGGGGGTTAGTGTTCGCCTCTGCATCGGCTAACACTAAGCCCCGCCTTAGCAATGGATGCTGTCAATCAGCCGGCGGCCATTACTAAAGCGGTAGTAATATAGTTTTAAAAAAAACAAAGACATAGAAAAAATATTTTATTGAAATAAAAAAAAACACCCACACAACCCTCATTAACCATTTTATTGATAATAAAAAAAAAGCCGTCATCGAAGTAGTCCTGGAATCCGCAGTAGTCCAACGACCGAACCTGTAAGAAAACACACAAAAAAATTATTAGTAACTCATGTGTTAGGCTTAGATACATGGCCCATGTGTGATCCTGTCTGTGGGACCCTGTATCTAAGCCTACCACAAGCGAAGGCTTAGATACAGGGTCCAGCAGACAGTAATCTTATACAGTATAAGATTACTGTGTGCTGGACCCTGTATCTAAACCTACAGTGTGGTAGGCTTAGATACAGGGCCCATCAGACAGGATCACACATGGGCCATGTATCTAAGCCTACCATGTGATTGGCTTAGATACAGGGCCCAGCAGACAGGATCACACAATCTGTGATCCTGTCTCATGGGCCCCCTAAGCCTGCTACATCGTAGGCTTAGGGGTTGTGCAGTCCCTAAACATTGATGGCCTATCCACAGGATAGGCAATCAATAGCTGATGTGTTTCCCGGGACCCGCAAATCAGCTGTTTTGAAGGGGCCGCAGCACTCGTATGAGAGCTGCTTCCCCTTCATTTCACTACTCGCTCACACTGTGAATCGTCGACACGGATTCACAGTGTGACCGGAATGAAGGGGAGCAGCTCTCGTACGAGTGCTGCGGCCCCTTCAAAACAGCTGATTGGCGGGTCCCGGGAGTCGGACCCCGCCAGTCAGGGCTAATCTTACCTTCCTCTTCAGCCGCGGCGGTAGTTCTGTTGTCTCGATGCTGTGCGCGGCGCATAGCGCTGTGACGTCATGCGCTGCGCACAGTGCTTGACGTCAGGACCTCTGCTGCGATCCGGAACCAGGAAGGTAAGTACAGTTTGTTACTATAGTAACAGGGGCCCGTGGCCCGAGTTACTATAGTAACTTTTTATTGATGTGGTGCGGGGGGCCGAGGGCCCCCTGGCTTCGGGGGCCCGGTCGCAATTGCGACCGCTGCGACCCCTATAGCTACGCCAGTGCACACGGACGTGCTTTTGCGGCCGCAATTCCCCCTAAAATCCACTGGTGAATTGCGGCCCCATTCATTTCTATGGGCCTATGCACACGACCGTGGTTTCCACGGTCCGTGCATGGCTCAGGAGCCTGGATCGCAGAAAGAACGGACATGTCTTATTACGGCCACATTCTGCGGTCCAGGCTCATAGAAATGAATGCACGCGGCCATGTGCACGGCCCACGATTTGTGGGTGGCCCGTGGGTGACACTCTGCAGCCGTCTGACCCGAAAATCACGGCCGTGCACATGGCTACGGTCGTGTGCATGAGGCCTAAATCTTCTATGGAAAGAAAAGCACCAGGAAGGTTTTTACCTGTAATAGCTAAATGGAAATGTAATAGATAAATAATAACCCCATATCAAACAGTTCTTATTTATTTTCCCTGAAGTAGAAAGCAACACAAAAAAATATCCGCACACCCCATTGACAGCTGCCTCCATTTCTTGGCAAGACAATAATTAGTATTTTAGCATAGAGATAAAAAAAAAAAAAAAATAATAATAGAAGAAGCCTGAAGTGCTGTCTATAGTCCCAGTTCTTATTTCCTCGGTTTGCCTTCGGGGCTTCGACAATCAATTGCCAATTTAGGATATTTAACAGAAAATGCCACCGAGCTTCCAGTGCCTAATGGAGAGTATAAATATTTATTAGAACCTGTCACCACTCATAGCTAAGCAGCGCTAATAACTCTCACAAAGACTTTCCCTATTGTTGTGTTTTTTGTTTTATATGGAGCATCTTGCAGGATTATTATTATATGCATGGTGGATTAGTCTATGCTTTCCGCATTAGTCTTAATATGGTAGTTCTTGTCTGCTACAAATGATGCTTTTCTGCCAAGGGTCCCCCATGATTGGAGCATATGTGCTGTAGCATACCGCCAAACAGTGCTTACAGGGGTTTTTTCAGTCCGAAGAAATTGAAGGGCGATCCTCGGGATAAACCATCAACATCTCATCAGTCGGGGTCCGACTCCCGGCACCCCTGCCGATCAGTTGTTTTGAAGGGGCCGCAGAGGTCATACGAGCCTCTTTATTTCCTTTACTGCTCACACTGTGAATCGGCGACGCACTTCTATAGGAGAAGGTTGTAATACTGTTAATCTCCGCTACAAGTGTGTTGGCGACTCAGTGTGAGCAGTAAATTAAATGAAGGGGAAGCAGTGCTCGTATGCAGTCCCTTCAAAACAGCAGATTGGTGGGAGTGCCGATAGTCGGATCCCGACCGATGTGATATTGATGGCCTATCCTGTTGATAGGCCATAAATTTCTTGGAAAAACCTTATAAAGGGGTATTTTAACCTTAGATATTTACAGCATAGCCACAGCATAAGTCATATATGCCTAAAAGATGTTGGTCCCAGCATGTATCTTGAGATCGGGGGTTCGCCCGGCGGCTACCCCACCTGTTGAGGCTGTTGCTGGCCGCTGCATCCAGGCGGTGAATGACGGGAGAGGTGGCCCGCTTGCTCAGTTGTCTCTGTAACACCCATAGAAAACATGTGCGGCCACCTCTCCAGTCATTTACGGTCTATCCTTGAACACCATTTTGTTATTTTTATTACCTAAATCAGGGGTTCGCAACCTATGGCACTCCAGCTGTTGTGACACTACAATTCCCTGAATGTCCTGACAGCCAAAGGCTTTAGTATTCCGGCTAAAGGCTGTTGGAGCATGCTGGGAATTGTAGTTTTACAACAGCAAAAGTGCCCCAGGTTGCTGACCCCTGATCTAAATGCTTCTGTGATGATTAATTTCATAATATATCTATATTGCCATCAGAGCCATTTTTCTAATACAGAGCTTCAAATCCCCGCATAGACATAAATGATAAATTGTGTATGCTTTCAATCACCACTAGGGGGGGCTTAGGAGCTTGCTGTGTACTGTATTTACATTGGACTTAATAATTAAACAATATATGGTAAATTCTGAAATCTGGCAGATAGTTCTCATTTTTTTATTACCCTTATACTTGTCTTTTAAGAAGTAACACTTCCTATGTGGGTACTTATCCAAAATTATGATGCCTGAAGCCACTTCTGTTTGTTCTGGCTGAGGTGTCTGCTGGACTTTGCCTGTGGGCCGTAGCTTGGCGACAGTCAATACATGTATTGGGTGACAACGGCAGACCTCCTTTCTCCTGAGTAATCTGCCCTTGTCACGGATAGATCCTGATAGACTTTAATGAGTTCTGTCGGGTTTCCGTTGATCTGCTGGGCAAAATAGTACAGCACGTTGCGCTGTCCTGTCCGGCAAAAACTGTGGAATCAATGCAGCACTCCAGCAGGTTTAGTGGATGAGGTGGACTTTATTCACCTTCAACGTTTCAGCTCGCTCAGTGAAGCCTTTCTCATGCAATATATATATACCTGATGTGCTGCATTTGCCCGCGTCTGTGGTCCTGGTGCGAGCAGGAGCCTCCCTGTGATAGTTGGTATGGGAAGAAGCAAGCGGTAAGCCAGTTGCAGGCACTCAGGCCCCCACCTTACATTTAAAGCCAGTTTCTGTTATGCATCATCTCTTTGTGGTATAACAGTAGAGCCAATCTGTCCAAAATTAGGAATCACTCGCTTAGATTTTAGAAGGGAGAAAATTAGAATGTTCTCATTAGTTCAATGCAATTGGTTTTACTCCTGCCCACCCAAAATCTGCTGCAAGACAGACAGCTGCTTCATTGTGACTCAATGTGGTGACATCCTTTGGACTTATCACCAAAATTGGGACATAATCATTACTGAGAGATATTTGCATCTATCTATCTATCTATCTATCTTTCTTATATCTATCTGCATAGCAAAAAATAGGCAGCACTCCGTAGATCAAGTGAAAGAAATGGTGTACTTTATTCCCCTCCGTGCAATGTTTCAGCTCCTTACACTGGAGCCTTTCTCAAGCAACAACATAGAGGACACACAGGGTATTTATTACAGTGTAAAACAATCAGTAAAAATCACATCATTAAGGGTCAGGCCACATGGTGCGTCGTTGATGCGGTTTTGATGCGTTTGAAAACCGCATGTGGCCAACTTCATGCGTTGTTTGTCTCTGTAATGCTGCAGTTCTGTTGTATTTTTTTAAGCACATCGTTTATGGACATAGTTTTCACCCGTGTTGAGGTTTGTTAGGGGCTTCCTGTATATAGTTCATTACAAGGCATTGCAGAACTGTTAGCAAAATCGCAAGCAGTTCAGCAACAACATTGGCAGCGCGGTCATTAACTGCATGCGGTCGGACATTATGAAGACGCGGTCAACCGCACAAAAAAACCACATTGTAATATAAGGGTAAGGCCACATGGAGATACGTCTGTTTGGACGATCTCTGAGGGCCAATATCACTAGTCTATCCTTCAAATTAGTAGATCTGCGGTAGGAGAACAGGTGTGGTTTGTTGAATTCAGAGATGTGGCTAAGGCAGTAGCCCAGCATCGACCAGTGTCTACGAATGACACTAGCTATTAAATTACTATCTCAGTATATTGTGAGACAAAGGGTATGTGGATAGATCTGGCTCTAAACTCCCTTGGTATAAGGAGTGTTTCCCTCTTTGTATTCGTAATGTCAGTTTGTTGTGTTCTCAAAAGTGCTTAAGGGTAGTCACGGGCAGAGAATTCTTTGACCATATTATCAATGGTCACGTCTAGTGTGTCAGCATCACTCATTATTCACTTCGTACGTAAAAGCTGACTGATTGTTAGGCTTCTGACCATTTGTCTAGGGTGAGTACTGTTGAAGAGCAAAAGATTTTTTGCGATCGGTTTGTTTTGTATATAGTTCAGTACTAAACTGTGCCTCACTTATTTTGACCAGCACTTCCAGAAATTGTATCTCACAAGAGGAATGTACAACTGTAAATTTCCCGGTTTCATTAATGGAGTTTATAAAATTATGGAAATCAAGCAACGATGGTAGGTCACTTGTCCATATGAGGAACACGTCATCTATGTACCTCCACCACCTTAACGCATGTGCAAAGTGGTTGGATACATAGACGAACGTCTCCACAAGCATACGCATATATATATATGTTGGTTTAAGTCAGCCCGATGTTAGAGCCCATCGTTGTACCCTGCAACTGAAAATAGAAATCATCAACAAACAGAAAATAGTTTTGTCTTAAAATGACATTGTATAGTCAGTCAAAACAAGATATTTTTCAACAGCCTGGGTACCCCTGTCATGATCAATCACTGTATAAAGGCTGGTGACATCAAAAGATGCCAAAATGACATTGATTCAAGAAGTTAATGTGACATCATTGAGTTTATTGAGAAAGTCAGTAGTATCCCTAATATAGGAGTTTGCTTGGATAGCATGTACCTAGTACCTTATCCAAAAAGATGGCCAAGATGGAGTATGTCCCAGATACAATGGGCCGTCCTGGGGGGTTGGATAATGACTTGTGTATTTTAGGTAACACATATACTACCGATCAAAAGTTTAGGGTCACTTAGAAATTTCCTTATTTTTGAAAGAAAAGCACAGTTTTTTTCAATGAAGATCACATTAAATTAATCAGAAATACACTCTATACATTGTTAATGTGCTAAATGACTATTCTAGCTGCAAATGTCTGGTTTTTAATGCAATATCTACATAGGTGTATAGAGGCCCATTTCCAGCAACCATCACTCCAGTGTTCTAATGGTACATTGTGTTTGCTGTGTTAGAAGGCTAATGGATGATTAGAAAACACTTGAAAACCCTTGTGCAATTATGTTAGCACCGCTGTAAACAGTTTTGCTGTTTAGAGGAGCTATAAAACTGACCTTCCTTTGAGCTAGTTGAGAATCTGGAGAATTACATTTGTGGGTTCGATGAAACTCTCCAAATGGCTAGAAAGAGAGCTTTCATGTGAAACTCGAAAGTCTATTCTTGTTCTTAGAAATGAAGGCTATTCCATGCGAGAAATTGCCAAGAAACTGAAGATTTCCTACAACGGTGTGTACTACTCCCTTCAGAGGACAGCACAAACAGGCTCTAACCAGAGTAGAAAGAGAAGTGGGAGGCCCCGCTGCACAACTGAGCAACAAGACAAGTACATTAGAGTCTCTAGTTTGAGAAATAGACGCCTCACAGGTCCTCAACTGGCAGCTTCATTAAATAGTACCCGCAAAACGCCAGTGTCAACTTCTACAGTGAAGAGGCGACTACGGGATGCTGGCCTTCAGGGCAGAGTGGCAAAGAAAAAGCCATATCTGAGACTGGCTAATAAAAGGAAAAGATTAATATGGGCAAAAGCACACAGACATTGGACAGAGGAAGATTGGAAAAAAGTGTTATGGACAGACGAATCGAAGTTTGAGGTGTTTGGATCACACAGAAGAACATTTGTGAGACGCAGAACAACTGAAAAGATGCTGGAAGAGTGCCTGACGCCATCTGTCAAGCATGGTGGAGGTAATGTGATGGTCTGGGGTTGCTTTGGTGCTGGTAAAGTGGGAGATTTGTACAAGGTAAAAGGGATTTTGAATAAGGAAGGCTATCACTCCATTTTGCAACGCCATGCCATACCCTGTGGACAGCGCTTGATTGGAGCCAATTTCATTCTACAACAGGACAATGACCCAAAGCACACCTCCAAATTATGCAAGAACTATGTAGGGAAGAAGCAGGCAGCTGGTATTCTATCTGTAATGGAGTGGCCAGCGCAGTCACGAGATCTCAACCCCATAGAGTTGTTGTGGGAGCAGCTTGACCGTATGGTACGCAAGAAGTGCCCATCAAGCCAATCCAACTTGTGGGAGGGCCTTCTGGAAGCATGGGGTGAAATTTCTCCCGATTACCTCAGCAAATTAACAGCTAGAATGCCAAAGGTCTGCAATGCTGTAATTGCTGCAAATGGAGCATTCCAAGACGAAAGCAAAGTTTGAAGGAGAAAATTATTATTTTAAATAAAAATCATTATTTCTAACCTTGTCAATGTCTTGACTATATTTTCTAGTCATTTTGCAACTCATTTGATAAATATAAGTGTGAGTTTTCATGGAAAACACCAAACCCCAAACTTTTGAACGGTAGTGTATATATGATAAAAGGTTGCTCCCTCTGCAGGTGCTGTATTGCAGCGGCACTGGTTACCATGTGATACTGAACTTGATAGAGTAGGGACCCACTTAAAAGAGGTCTCCATAAAGTGACAAGTGGGCTTATAGCGTTTGATCAAAATGTAAACTAAGAACCACATGTTCATACAGTTTTAATTTTGCTGAGCCGCAATAGATGAAGTATAGAAAAGTTGATGTGCGGTCCAAGTTTTCATCCCTCCCTTATGGATTCATAAAGACACGGTTGGGTGAGTTTGATGCAGAGTTTGACTGGCCGCACAGAGACCAGACCTCAACCCCATCAAACACCTTTGGGATGAAATAGAACAGAGAACATCTGCTACTCTTCTGGGGAGGCTTTTACAAAATTGTAATCTACAAAGAGGGAACCAACTCTATATTAATGGCTATGGATTTATAATGGGGTGTCATAAAAGCTCCTGTAGGTGTAATGTGTAGATGTCTCAATACTACTGTCCATATAGTGTGTATAAAAATATATATATATGGGATATTTATAATTATTTTATATCCTGTAAGTAGAGAAGAATATGCTTGTAATATGTAGTACTGTGGCTTTTCTGCAGAAGTTCATCACATCCAGTCTCTGAGATTTAACCCAACGTATTATTAATCTTATCCTTTTATATATTTAATCTCCGGAAATTAAGTTAAAAAGCACATACGCACGCCAGCATATACAGTGACATTAGTCCTAATCTTTATAATGAGGCTGTAGCAGGTAGTTCACAGGTTTTCATTACTTCTATGTCTTTCTGCTTTTACAGTGAGGATATAATTGGCTCTAACTACAGCCAAAAACAGGCTATGAAATGAAATGCAAAATGTCCCTAGAAATGTGTATACAATTAAATTAGGTCTCTAGTGCCCCCTAGTGCTCAAGAAACATATTAATTAAAGGAACTGTCTAAAAAATTATTTCTTAAAAAATAATTACCATGAACGCCATAAATATGGAGGACAGTAAGAAAGTCAGAAAACCTGAAACTATTGCTTGGTAGTGTTGCGATAAGCCAGACTTTTCCCACTTTGACAGCACAGCTTGCAGTTTTATATACAATAAATTATTTTAAAGGGAAATTCCCAGCAAAACTCTTAAAGGGCTAGTCAAACTCTGAAAGGGCTATCAGGACGACAATTGTTCATATGCTGCATCAGACCATATGAATATCGTAGAGAAGAGCCCCACACACTGAACCTCCTACATGATCCAAAATGAGTAGCCGCTAACAAGCAACTCTAGGTGTAAACCTACATTACAAGGCCGGCTGTGGCTTTCCCCAACAAAATCAGCAGTTTGTCAGGTGTTTCAGTACCAAACTACAGCACTCAACTGACGTCCGCAGCAGCTCTAAAATTAAAGGGGTTGTCTGCAATGTTCTGCCGGGACTACTTGTGCCACTCACTTACCTGCTCTAGTGGTTGTTTCTCCTCCATTGAGCCTGGCCTGGTGCCTCTTCCACCTTCGGGTCATGGGTGGGATGCAGCCGATCCTTCCAAACGAGTTGTTAATATATTGGACAGTTTGCAAAACCAGGATGCCAACCCGGATTCCTGTTTTTAATTGTATGTGGGTTAGTGGGACGTGTACATGCAGGTGCTGACGGTGCAAGAGAATCCTGCTAGGCTCCCTCCCCTACATTCGGCGACTTTAAGTGATGCAGACAACGCAATGACGTTGTTCTGCGGAAGTCAGGCCTAGCCAGAGGAGGGCAGCCCTGGAATGCACCACTGCATGAGAGTTGGGGCAACAGGGACAGATATTTTTTTTTAAACTGTGGGTGGCACGGTTCGTGGCACTATTTTCAGGGGGCACTATGTGTGGCAATTATTTTTGGGCGCACAATATTCATGAGGCACAGCGTGTAGCAGTATTATATTCAGGGGGCACAGCGTGTAGCAGTATTATACTCAGGGGCAGCGTGTGGTGATATGTTTAGGGAGCACAGTGCGTAGCACTATGAAGACTTTGTCTTAGTATAAAGGGTAGGAATGTGCAAAAGTGAGGTGCCACTCTACAGAGAGGAGTCGTGGTCATGACCTGCCTAGGTAGAGTCGTGTGTTAACCTTAGACCATACTATCCCCCCACCCCCATTTAGTAACGACACATGACACCGAGGTTGGATGTGAAATGGCCACAGCAGCCGTTTATTAATTTCACAGTTTTATAAAAACAATTTAAATCCGAAACATTCGGATAACTAGTTAGGAATCCACCAGAGAATTCCTCCTAATAATTCACATGACCCAACATGGGTCAGAATCATAAATAACAATTAAACGTTAACATTAACCCGAGCAGAGGAAGTCCTTGAAGCCCCTTCAGATGTTCCTTTCAAGAACACACCGAATTAGCCATCTGCAAACCACCAATTACCTCCAGCCGTAAACCAGCTCGGAAGCACCGTTCACCTCTGCAGATGGCTCCAACCACTAGAAGTCCACTTCAAGGGGATAACACCCGATGAAGCCCTCAAGTGATATACCGACCACTAGAAGTCCACTTCAAAGGGATAACACCCGATGAAGCCTTCAAGTGATATACCTTCTACCAGAAGACCACTTCAAAGGGATAACACCCGATGAAGTCTTCAACCATGTACCTTTTTTGGGGGACGCATACCCCCGATGCGACCCCCCCACCATTTTGTACTGACTGGCCTCAAGGACTCCCCCCGCCAGCTGCCATGACAACAGAACCTACTCCGGAAAAAAGAAAAACATGTTAAATAAGCACACAAAATAAAACACAACGCTCATAGACGGACGTACATAAGACCTAAGGAGTAACAAACCAAGGGTGGGAGGGTGGGAGCTTGCTTATTGTATGTTACTCCTCCCGCTGCTTCCGGCTCAATGCCGAGAAACAGCGGGAAGCGCAGTAACGGCCCCCCCGTCCCCCTTAACTCCTCCCCGTCCCTCCTTCAGCTCCTTCAACTTTCCCTCACCTCATTAACCCTTTCCCTACCAGGACGGTCATGTCGGCTTCCCTTAACCCTGCGGCTGCGTCCAGCCTCTTCTGGAGACGTCATCATGGGGTTCTGGGCCGAATGAAGAAGAAGCAAAGAACTGCAATCAGAGGAGATGTCACCTGGGTGTCTGAATGTCATTATTTTTCTGCCTCATTGTTTTTTCTGACTGCGTCAGATCAGTACTGTAAAGAAAAAGAAAAGGCAGCACATCCCAAAAAAATGCTTGAGAAAGGCTCCTTGGGCTGAAACATTGCATTTGTGGGTGAATGAATCCCTTTTCTTTGGAGTTTACTGAGGGACTTTGGACCAAGTACTGTTGAGGCCTGCACACATCTTATCTTATTTATCCAGTGCTGTGACCCTCTCCTTTTTGTCAGATCAGTACTGTAGTCACTCATCTGCAGCAAGATGATGGGTAGTACCATTCTCGTTTGTGAAACAACAACTCCCAGCAATTTTCAGGTCATGCTGGAAGCTGGTATTTTACAAACTTATATGGCAGGGTTTAAACCTTACTGCAACCAATCTCTGTACTGAGCGTGGTTGTGGTACCACCAAGTGTACTTGATTGGCGAGCAAACTCACCTGACCTAAATACCATAATCTATAGGGTATTGTCAAGAGGAAGAGGAGGCACCAGACACAACAATGCAGACGAGCAGAAGGCCGCTATCAAAGCAACCTGGGCTTCCATAACACCTCAGCAGTGCCACAGGCTGATCGCCTCCATGCCACGCCGTATTGATAACACCTCAGCAGTGCCACAGGCTGATCGCCTCCATGCCACGCCGCATTGATAACACCTCAGCAGTGCCACAGGTTGATCGCCTCCATGCCACGCCGCATTGATAACACATCAGCAGTGCCACAGGCTGATCGCCTCCATGCTACGCTGCATTGATAACACATCAGCAGTGCCACAGGCTAATCGCCTCCATGCCACGCCGCATTGATGCAGTAATTCATGCAAAAGGAGCCCCGACCAAATATTGAGGGCAGATACTGGACATACTTTTCAGTAGGCCAACATTTCAGTATTAAAAATCATTTTTGAAATTGGGCTTATTTAAAGAGGCTCTGTCACCAGATTTTGCAACCCCTATCTGCTATTGCAGCAGATCGGCGCTGCAATGTAGATTACAGTAACGTTTTTATTTTTAAAAAACGAGCATTTTTGGCCAAGTTATGACCATTTTTGTATTTATGCAAATGAGGCTTGCAAAAGTACAACTGGGCGTGTTGAAAAGTAAAAGAACAACTGGGCGTGTATTATGTGCGTACATCGGGGCGTTTTTACTTCTTTTACTAGCTGGGCGTTCTGAAGAGAAGTATCATCCACTTCTCTTCAGAACGCCCAGCTTCTGCCAGATCACGCTGTGACGTCACTTCCCCAGGTCCTGCATCGTGTCAGACGAGCGAGGACACATCGGCACCAGAGGCTACAGTTGATTACCTGCAAACGCCGATGCTGCTGCAGAATCATCTTGAGCCTCTGGTGCCGATGTGTCCTCGCTCGTCCGACACGATGCCGGACCTGTGAGTGACGACACAGCGTGATCTCTCGAGAGCACGCTGTGTGTCTGTGCACTGCCAGAAGCTGGGCGTTCTGAAGAGAAGTGGATGATACTTCTCTTCAGAACGCCCAGCTAGTAAAAGTAGTAAAAACGCCCCGATGTACGCACATAATACACGCCCAGTTGTACTTTTGCAAGCCTCATTTGCATAAATACAAAAATGCTCGTTTTTTAAAAATAAAAACGTTACTGTAATCTACATTGCAGCGCCGATCTGCTGCAATAGGAGATGGGGGTTGCAAAATCTGGTGACAGAGCCTCTTTAATATTCTAATTTTCTGATACTAAATTTGGGGTTTTCATTAACTTTTACCATAATCAACAGTAAAAGAAAAAAAATGCTAGAAATAGATCACTCTGTGTGTAAGGAATCTATAACATGTGAGTTTCACTTTTTGAATTGAATTACTGAAATAAATTAACTTTTTGAACATATTCTAATTCATTGAGAAGGACTAGTATATACAGAGTTTGGTTCTGGTGCTGTATTTATGTACTGAGCTTGGTTCTGCTGCTGTTTATATGTAATGGGCTTTGTTTTGGTGCTGTATCTATGCATTAAAGGGGTTGTCCGAGATATATTTTTATTTTAAAGTTAAACACACAATGCACACATTAAGTATTCCCTAATATACTTACCTGTGCAATCTTGCTTCTGTTCTCCGTTCTGGCAGCTCTTTTCTGCCGATCACATGTCTTCTGACGTCACGTTTTCTTCCTCCTCCACTGTCGTGTCCCGATCACATGGTCTCGCCCCAGCGAGACCTCGGATGGGACACGACACGTCACTGGAGACGTGACGTTTCTGCGCGTGCCCGCCCAGCCTATGCAGCTTTTCACTGTGAACGCGCCTATGCGTGTTCACAGTGAAAAAAGTGAAGAGGGACGGCACCCGCGGACTAGAAATGTACAGTGACCTCTGTACTTTTAGTTCTTCCCCTATCAAAGCCTACACATAGTAGGCTTTGATAGGGAATTATACAACACGATGCAGCACACGGGTCGCATGCAGCCCTTGAGGCTGTTATCTGCGGCCCGCGGGACACTACACTGTTTAACAACTGGTTCCCGACCGCTGGCTGTATTTTTACGGCCAGCGGTCAGGGACGGGTCCTTAAAACCCGAGCCATAGACTTTCTACGGCTCGGGTTTTAACTTGCTGCCCGCGCGATCGGGCAGCTGAATGTCGGGTCTCCGGCTGTCAGTGACTGCCGGGGACCCTGAGGAGAAGACTCATTGAATTGTGCATATGAAATCAGATGGTCAGCCCTAATGAAGTCATGAATTTTTGTTAGGTTTTTGGAATACCACCAGCGATAGTTTGAGCTCTGAAGACCCGAGGGAAACCCCGGATTTCCAAATATAGAAAGCAGCGGGGAGCATCGGGATTGCAGCCCATGTCGGAATCTAACTGATCAGCATAGGATTAGGGAATGGTATGAAAGGAGGGAGATATTCTTTAATGTGGTCGGTAGGGGTGATACCAACCATATCAATGCGCCCCATGAATAGGGTGTAATTTGAGCCGCCTCCAATGAGACCCACACCGGTGCCTTATCTGGCGGGAGATGTGTTAGCAACAGTTGAGCCACCCTAGCTGCCTTGTAGTAGTTTAGCATATTGGGAACCGAGAGCCCCTCCACTCTTTAATGATACATCATGACACGTGTCGATATCCTGGGGCGTTTATTGTTCCAAATAAATTAAAAAATGTCTTTCTGGAGGAGTTGCAGATCACCCTTCTGAAGGGGGATAGGAAGGGTTCTAAATAAATAGAGTAATCTGGGAAGGGTCACCATTTTGATCGTATTAATTCTACCCACCCAAGAAATCAGAAGTTTAGTCCACTTTGCCATATCAGCCCTAATGGTCTTAAATAACGGTGGGTAATTGTATTTGTACGGTGTATCAAGGGATGGGGTCAAAGCTATGCCCAAGTAGGGGAGGTATTGCGTTTGGATGTGGAAGGCAAAATTTATTTCTATCAGTTTTTTCAGGGAAGGTGGGACGTTACAATACAGGGCCTCCGATTTAGATTGATTCACACGTAATCCTGAGACTGCGAAGAAGGAGCCGAGAGCCGCAATCAGATTCGGGAGGGAAGTTAACGGCTTAGTGAGAGTGAGGTCATCAGCAAAGAGACTTAACATTTGTTCCCTATTACCAACATTCAGTCCCGTAATATTTGGGTTACATCTAATGAGCTCCGCTAACGGTTCCATAGCAAGTGCAAACAAAGCTGGCGACAGGGGACAGCCCTGTCTAGTACCTCTCCGAATGCGTATAGGATGAAGTGTGGTAGCTGGTAATTTAAGGTGTGCCTCAGGGTTGTGATATATTGTCCTGACAGCTCGAAGAAAGGGACCCCCAATCCCCACCTTTTCTAATACTTTAAATAGGTATTCCCAGGAAAGGCTATCAAAAGCCTTTTCGATGTCTAATGCTAGAAGGATCATCTTGGATTTAGTGGCGTTGGCTGAATGTATAGTATTGAGGATTTTCCTAACATTATCAGGTGCTTCCCGTCCTGGAATAAATCCTACTTGATCTCTATGAATTAATTGAGACATATACCTGTTCAATCGTTTGGCTAGAATAGAAGTAAATATTTTAGTGTCTAGGTTAAGTAATGATATCGGTCTGTAATTACCTGCCAGCAAGGGGTCCTTTTTAGGTTTGGGAATAACTGTAATCATGGCGGAAAGAAATTCAGTAGGCATGGGGCGACCCTTCATCAGGTCCATACAAAAGCTTACTATATGCGGGACTAACTGTTGGGAGAATTTTTTGTAGTATAAGGCCGTGAATCCATCGGGTCCCGGGGCCTTCCCCAATTTCAACTCTTTAATAGTGTCCTCCACCTCATCGCTCGAAATCTCGTCATTCAAAAATTCAATATCCGTTTCGGAAAGTTGAGGGATATTGACAGATGCTAAAAAATCCCTCACCGCAGCCTCAGAAGTGGGAGAGGGGTTGGCATATAAAGTTTGGTAGAACTTGCTAAAGACCTCATGAATACAGTCCGGGTTAGAGGTGGTCTGTCCCGGGTGTGATTGGAGACGAAACACCTGATTGATTCGCTGTCGAGCCTTAAGCTGTTGGGCCATAAGTATATCTGGTTTATTGGCCCATTTATAATATTTTGACTGAGTCCATCTAAGGGCTTTTTCTGTCTTGTTGGTCAGTAACATATCAATCTGGAACTTGGTATCTTTAATAGCACGAATGAGATATAAGGAAGGACTTCGTTGATTGGCCGCCACCAGTCGGGCCAGTTTAGCTTCAAGGGCATTTTGGGCCTGAGACCGTTCTTTTTTACAACGAGAAGCCATTGCTATTATCCTGCCCCTTATAAATGCTTTATGGGCAAGCCACACAGTATGTGAGTTAACATCAGGGGTGGAGTTATCCATAAAGTATTGAGAGAGTTTAGTCTGAATCTGGAGCTGAACCGTAGTTAGATAAGAGTGACTCATTGAGCCTCCAGAAGGGCATGGCACCTCGTTTGGAAAAATCAAATTCAGCTAGAACTATATCATGATCCGACCAGGCCGACAGGATATGTCTAGAGTAGGCCAATAAGGGGAGGGAGTTAGTTGAGGCCAGGATCATGTCGATCCGGGTGTATAGACGATGTGAAGTATGTATAGCCCCGTTGCGCCCCATTATATTCTCTCCAAGTATCTGCAATAGAAAGCGAGCCCAGAATCTTATTGATCAAAACCGCCTGAGTACGCGTGCGTCTACGGGGAGCGGGCGAGGAACGGTCTAGTGTAGTGTTCATCACAAAATTAAAATCCCTACTCCATATTAAGTGTTGATACTGTAGAGTGAGTAAGGTATCATGTAATCCGTCAAAAAACTGAAGCGGGTCTTCATTTGGAGCGTAAAAATTCACTATACATAGGACTTTATCATATAACACACCTAGTATGATCACAAATCTGCCCTGGGGGTCTACTATAGTCTCAGTGACCTGGATAGGAAAACTGTTCTTAATTAAGGTGACCACTCCGCATGATTTAGAGGGAAATGTAGCAGAGTAAAATGTAGTATACCGGGGATGAAAGAATTTAGGATGAGACATAGGTGTGAAATGGGAAGAGGATCCTTATACATTGTGTCCTCCTAGCCCCCAGGGATCGGGCAGCCTAGTAGTAGGGTTCAAGGTTCTCGGCCCGGGCGTCCAGGTCCTAGTTGGTCATTGAGGTCTGGGCGGGAGAGCTGAGATAGCGACCACTGGGAATCCGGCACAACGTAAGGCATCTCGACCCTCTGCCGGCGATTTAACCACATAGGTTGTTGTTCACCTGGAAGTTAAGCGAAAAGGGGAATCCCCATCGGTAACGGACCTGGGCCGTCTGTAGAGCCTGAGTGATGTCTCGCATTTCTCTCCAACGTTGGAGTGTGGAGGGTGCCAAGTCCACATACAAGTGAACTGAGGGTGGCATACCCGGTAGGGTTGAGAGATTTCGTGCTGCCATTAGGATCTGATCTTTTGCCTCTGGATAATGAAACTTCAAGATCACATCACGTGCTAGATCCGGGTTGCGTGGTCACGTCAGGGCTCTGTGAACCCTATCCATCCGAAATAAATCAATGGCAGCCTGAGCTACAAGAGTACGAAACAGTGTGGTGAGAGTGGGTTCCAGTTCTGTAACGGTTTCCGGTAGGCCTCTGACCCGCAGATTCCCTCACCGGGACCTATTCTCAAGGTCTTCCAATTTCAATGCCTCCAACTGCGCTGCGTGTGCCAATATCCCTGCGGTCTGTCTCCAGAGCATCCACCATGTCATCAGCTCGAGTCTCCATGTCAGAGACTCGTTGGCCCACTTCATGTATTTGGCGGGAAAATTCGGCCACCGCCTGTGTTAGTTCCGTTCGGAACAATGCTGCAATATTCCTGAATAAATCATCAGTGTCAGTGTGCGTTGTGGTTGCTGAAGGCGAGGGCGGCAGGGATGTATCCGCCGCTAACGAACTCTCACTGACCTGAGCTGCGGCCGGGTCTGCCATGATGGATTGCCTCGTGGTGCGGAAGATCTCCGGTATAGTTTGTGAAGGAGCAGGAGTTGCCAGTCCCCGAGGCTTTGATTTGTTGGTCCGGGTCATACTGCACATTACCGTACTTTTTGGCTGCAAAGGAGCTGTGTAAAACAGCGCTAATACAGCTTAATCAGTGCTGCCGGAGCGCAGCTCACATCAGGTGCGTCCTGTTCGTGGAGCTTCGCGCATGCGCCTCCTTATTTGAATAGTTTAAAGGGTAAATAAACTTTCAGAAAACTTTGATCGGTTGGGGTCTCAGTGCTCAAAACCCCACGTCACTGACATATCAGAAGTTTTCTGAAAGTTTTGTTACCATTTAAGGATAATTCTTAAAGGCACGCTAACACCGCAGGCACACAATACATTTTTTTGACACTTTCTTTCCTTTGAGAACCTGTTAAAAATTTGAAACCAAAGCGCCACCCATCAACCTCTCTCACAATGTGGATTGCAAAACACTGCGTGAATGTAGCTTAACTCAAATCTATTTGATACCACTCTTTATAATAGGATCTTCTGTCTAAAGGTCCTTTTACATGGACCAATGATTGGGTGAACAAGCGTTCATGTGAACACTCGCCCCGAACATTCCCCTGTGTAAACAGCGCAAAGATCAGCAGAAAAACGAACAAACGCTCATTCATCGGCTGACTGATAGTATTTATTGCTGCATAAACTATTCATTGTCAGCAGCACATCCCCGTGTAAACAGGGCGACGTGCTGCTGCCATGATAGAAATGTATGGGGACGAGCGATCGGAGTAACGATCGTCCCTCCCCATACTAAACCATCATCGCAATCGGACATTTGAGAAGTAACTTACTAAATAAGTGCCTTAAATGGGCTATCTGCATCTGATAAACTCATCACTGGTTGCCCGGCCGCTGGGATTCTCAGCGATCAGATGTAATCTGTAGGGGAACAACTATTAAATTTCCCTGCAGCATCACCACAGGGGAAATTAAGAATTACACAAATCCCACTGAAATCAATGGGCTGTCAGTCTAATGAACAGATGTGCTGGGTCCTCCAGAATGCTGGACTAAAAATCATGAATAGGCCCCCCCGCCCTCTCAACTCTTACCGCTCAGCTTTTTATAGAGACAGATACCCAGAATGCTTTCATTCACATTAGCCCTGGATTTTATTTGAAATGCCCGTTACTTAGTGTAGCGTAATTACATGTCCGAGTGCTACGCTGGGGAGATGACATTTCCATGAATTCTCCAGTAATTTGTAGCTTTGCTTGATTTCCCAGCTATTGCTCTGCAGCTGTAGTACACAACCACACTTGTTAACCTTTACATTTTACTGCATTAGTTGCCAGGCAACTCAAGATTTATAGAAACTCTTGTTCCATCTTTTTAGACTCAACATGTAAAATGTAATCTGTTCAACCGTCTCATAATCATCTCTTACTCACGTCTTCCAACATCATTCTAAAAGATTACACCGACTCCATAGAAATATCCATCTATGCTGATCATACATTGGCTCTAGCGGCTCATAGGGAGGTGAATGCAGCTGTCCAGTGTTCAATTGTGGTGGTCACTTTAGTGGGTCCGCCCACACAGTTGACTTTAAAAACGGACCGGTAGAAAGCAGTCGAGTTCTTCACTTTTTTTTAGGTCTTTGTGCAGAATTTAACATGCAATATGCACCATTGTGATAAATTTGATCGTTTCTGCCGGTGTCAGATTTAGCCTAAATTTGAACCCAAAGCTTAGAGCATAACTACATGTCAAGGATTACTACATCTCCACTAGAGATGCTGTATACATTATATGCTCCTGACTTGGACAGATGGTACTCTCTGCCATGGTGTTTCTCCAGGATAAGACCTACTTCACATCCCAGTCTTTTACTTTATCATCTAAACACCCCAGACTCAGTAAAAAAAAAAGTCAGTCCTTCAGAATGTGGCCCTGTACTGCTAATCTACATGGGGATGGCTGCAATGTGTGATTTTAGGATGATTTATCACATGACATTTTGAAGCCAATGCCACATGTGGATTGTAAATATGAAAGAAAAAAAAAAGGTGGGCAGGGGAAGCATATATGGGAAAGATATACTATATACATTAATGCAGCCTTATTCACTTGGGTGGCTGAAATTACCATACGCACTGATACAACAGGTATCAACCAGTGGCTGCAAGAAGTATGGCGGTTGTTGAAGGATCTCTATGGAGTTGTAGCTTTCATATTAACTTTATCATTTCATCTATTATTTTGGGGCGTCACATGGGAGGAGTAGGATATCGGAGACCGTTCTTGTCTGTGGGAATCCCTGCAGTTCACTAATGGACAGGCCAAAAAGTTGTACAATTCAGGACAGCACCACCGCCAAATACAAGGCCTTATTCACACGAATGTATTAACCGGTTAAGGACTAGGCTGTTTTACAGCTAAATGACTAGAGCAAATTTCACAATTTTGCTATGCGCTTCTTTAGATGACTGTAACTCAGCAGGTGAATAAAGTTCATCTTTGAATTTTACACTCTTTTTAAAGGACAGATAGGGCTTTGTTTTAGTGGCATTTGTCAGTATATATCATTTTTATTTTTTTCTCTAAAGTGGGCAAAATTGGAAAAAAATTCAAGAATTTAGCAATTGCGCCAGTTTATGCTAGCATTTTTCACACACGGTATGGACCACGGACAAAATTAATCTCCTTTCACATTCTTCCACTTCTCCCGTGCACGGGGATACCAAATATGTGTGCCTTATTCACTGTGCGGGCATGTGCCAGGGCTTGGCATAAAAGGAGGCTTTTCGGTCCAGGAATTTTGCATTTGATTTTATAGCAGCATACTGTCTTCTGGGGGGCCTAATGCTGCTGAAACATTAGAATCACCCCATAAATGACTTCATTCACACAAGTAGACCCCACAAGGCTTCCTTCAAGTGGTTTATCATATTTTTAGACAGTCCAGTTTTCTTCTGAAAGTTTCTTGAATAAGATGGATCAAAATAAAATTAGCAAATTTTTAGCAAATGCGTCAGTTTATACCAGCATTTTTCACACACGGCATAGACCACGGCCAAAATTCATCTCCGTTCACATTCTGCCACTTCTCCTGAGCATGGGGATACCAAATATGTGGGCCTTATTTCTCACATAGAGAAGTAGGAGGGCGGACGATAGAAGAAGCTTATTTCACAAATCGCTTTTTTTCAAAGCTGGTTTTACAAAACTCAGTTTCTATAACACGTCCAAAATATCTGCTCTTGAAGCAGAAATCCCAAAATATTCATCTAGGGGTATAATGGGAATTTATTTTTTTGTGTTTTCTAAAATAAGAAATTGCAGGTTTATACAAATAGAGCTCTCCAGCAGATGAACTTTAGAGAATATGCAAACATGACATCCACCCCCCACCCATTCCCTCCCCCACCCTTGGAGTAAAATCAGGGGAAAAATAAAAACGTAATGTAGGGCAAATATATTTTCAACTAATTAACTAAAATCTAATAATTCAGAACAGTGTGGTATTTTTTAAAACATGGCTCAATGCACAGGCCTGGTTGTGAGGGACAGAAATATCGGGAATCTTTGCGGTGCCCGTCTTTTCTGCAGACGCGGCACTTTTTCTGGGGGTTGCTTCTGGTTGGTGTTGGTGGAATCCGACTGATGAAGTGTTTTTCAGTCAGTCGCGTGACATCCTCAGACTGGGGGCATTCTCGGGTGTCCTGAACATCAAAAATGAGGCCTTCAATAATTTTTTCCCTGGAAATCCAGGTATGTATCTCTGCCTGTTTTTTTTGTAGAGCACAAATGAGTTGTGGATGGCCACCTGTAACAAATAAATGGCCACTTTTTCGTACCAGGTTTTAGTTTTACGTTTTACTAAATAGGGCTGTAAAACCTGGTCGCTTAAATCCACCCCCCCCATGTACTTGTTATATTTGGACACGCTCACTGGTTTGTGCTTGTCCGATGTTGCCCCTCTTTCCCTCACTGCCACTGTTCCTGCGGTATGAATCGTGCTTAGCACATACACATCTTTGCGATCCCTGAACTTGACCGCCAGCAATTCTTCAGATGCATAAGCACAGGAGTCCCCCTTTACCATGCGCTTCCCCACTAATTGCTGTGGAAAACCAATTCTGTTTTTGCGCATGGTACCACATGCCCCAGTCTTTGCAGCATGCAAATGCCTAAACAGGGGCACACTCGAATAAAAATTATCACAGTACAGGTGGTACCCTTTGTGAAGCAGAGGCTGCATTATCTCCCACACGATCTTACTGCTGGTGGAAAGATCAGGGGGGCATCCAGGAACATTTATTGTGCGGTCCCGCCCTTCATAAATCCTGAAGGCGCTGGTATATCCTGACCCGCTTTCACACAATTTGTAGAGCTTAACGCCATATCTTGCCCTTTTTGAAGGTAGCTATTGGCGAAAGCTAAGTCTGCCTTGAAAGTTGAGGAGGGATTCGTCCACACTTACATTCTGCTCAGGGGTGTAGAGTTGCAGAAATAAATTATTCAGGGAATTTATTAGCGGTCTTATTTTGAACAACCGATCCCGGTTTGCATCGGTACTTGGGGGAGCCTGTGCGCTGTCATTGAAGTGGAGGAACCTCATTATTGTCTCATAACGAGACCTGGGCATTACTGCAGAATATACTGGGGTGGCTTGGGTGGGTCATGTTGACCAGTAAGACCTAATGGAGGGCTTTGACAATACCCATATTTAGGGTGAGCCCCAATTTTTTTTTTTTAATTCCAGCAAATTGGTGGGCGTCCAATCTCTGGCATGGGTGGATGAAGGTTTCTGCCTTATATATTGCGTGGCATATAAATTTGTTTCGTGGACAATCTGATTTAGGATGTCATCCGTTATAAATAAATGGAAGTAATCCATTTGGACAAAATTTGTATTGTCCACGGTTATGGCAGGAGTGGCAGTAAATCCGTGGATTCTAGGCCCAAAAGATGGGGCAGGTGCCCATACAAGAGCCTGGACTGAAGGGACCAGGCTGTCCCGTGCTACAGCGCTACTTGGCCCTGCGCTTTCAAGTTCTGCAGTTCCAACTGCATCAGGGACAACATCCCCTGAAGATGAACCTGAAGTGACGCTGTCATCGTCACTAGTTAAAACAGGTTCCATCTCGGACGCCATCTCTGATGCGGTCTCCGACTCAGACCACAGCATGGCGCATGCCTCCTCGGCGCTAAACAGCTTCCTCGCCATAACGTAACTAACACTAACAAAACAAATATTTTTTTTTTTTTTTTATATAAAACACACAAACTAACTGCTATATATATCTACACTACCGCTAACAAAAAAATAAACCGCTATTGCTATATAATTTATATATGTGGATATATATATAATTATATACTCCCTACCTGCCTATTCTAATAGAATAAAAGATAGAAAGGTAGATATATAGAAAAAAAGATAGATTTATATCTATCTATACAGAGAATGTTTTAGAGTGTAACTGTATTTTTTTGTAACTGTAACTGTATTTTTTTTCACTGTAATCTTCTGGCAGCAATTCTCCCGAGTCTCTTCTTCTCCTCAAACTGAAACAATGTTTGAGGAGAAGAAAAGAGGCAGGAGATTTACTGCCAGAAAAGTCAAAATAAAACAAATGTGGTCGCTGTGATAGGTTTTCACAGCGACCACATGTTCAGGGACCATCAGATTGGTCCCTGATACTCTGCCCAGTGCTGTTGGTAACAGCGTGGGCACAGGGCTGTGTGCACGCAATCGCGTGCACACTGTTTTCTATGCAGAAATGCATGTGATTGCTGTGATTGGTTGTCACAGCGATCACATGTTCAGGGGCCAAAAGATTGACCCCTGACATTCTGCCCAGTGCCCATGGCTGTTAGCAACAGCCATGGCAAAGAGCTGTGTTCCCCCCATTTACGGCGTGCACAGTCTCTGAAGTGCCGCCGTAAATAGTCTATACGGCGGACTTCAGAGACCCTGACCGCTGGCCGTATAAATACGGCCAGCGGTTGGGAACCTGTTAAACGTCCGTGTGATGGCTGTTGATACAACGGCAGTCACACAGATCTATATAATTCAATGTGGCTGTTGTTTCAACGGACCGTGTGAAGGGTCTGTGAGAAAAGGACATGTCCTATTTTTTCACACATCCCTCCATAGACTCTAGTCTATGAGGGATGTGTGATATCGCACCCCCACCGCAGAGCACGGATGCACGTTGGACGTGAAAAACAGCCATTTCACATTCGAGATGCGCAACACCCGTGTGAATCTAGCCTAAAGGTGCGATTATTGGTACATTCAGGGAATATCCTTTCACTTAGGCACATTTGTTTCTCAGGTTTTTAGTTGGGTCTCTAGATTGCTTGTTTTTAATTAAAGTCAGCCCAGTGATCACCATGGGTCTCTTCATTAAGGCTCTGTTCACATCTGCATTGGGGCTTGTTTATAACAGAAGCCACAATGCTATGACAACCACACGACTGACACCAGCAGATGTACCCCATTAGCTTATAATGGGGTGTCAGATTCCGCCACGGTGTTGGTCATTTCGATTGCTATATATCCCAAACAGAATTTGCAATGGAGGTTCCAAGACAAATTTGAATTGAGCCCAAGTCCTGGCTATAAGCGGTTCCTGGCACCCCCTTTACTAGAGGTCTCTCATTCAGGGCCGTCATCTATTAGGGTATGTGCACACGGAGTGTTTTCAGATGTTTTTCTGGTAGTAAATGTCCCGCAAAACGGCTGAAAAATTGGAAGCAGAACGCCTCCAAACATCTGTCCATTGATTTCAATGGGAAACACAGCGTTCTGTTCAGACGGGGTGTTTTTTTACGCCTAATTTTTCAAAAACGGCACGTAAAGAGAAGCCCGCGAAAAAGTGATGTCACTTCTTAGGACGATTTGGGAGCATTTTTTCATTGACTATAGAAGTACAGCCATAAAAACCGCCGAAAAACGTGGTTTTAAGAAAGTCTGCATGCATTACCGCCGGAATGTTAGCGGATTCGGTCAGGATTTAGGTGTTTAATCCTGAACGTGTGAACATGGCCTTAGGCACCTTGGTGACCATCAACAAACACCAACAAATGTTTCTTCAAATATTTATTCCAAATCTGAATATTTAGACGAGGACACCATACTGCTTCAGGACATTTGTATACTTTGCAATTTTGCTTTCAACGTTCTTCTCAGCCTGCTTTTTCAGTTTCTGAAAAATGGAGAATTATGGAAATAAATATGCGGCTGCAAATGGCAAACAGTGGGTTAATGTATGGCAATTGAAGATTTAGATCTAATGTACACTAGCAAAATGTAAACTACTATATGGAGAACTTGGTACACGCTTTAACCTCCAATACTATACTAGTCCACTTCATGTATTGATAAGTAGCCTGTGGCTGAAATTAAGGAGCTTTCTGGCTTATTCAAATGTATGGTCTTTTAATTAGATATCATTAAAAAGGATCTTCCACCTTCTTACCCCACCCTGTATGATAACCGTATTAAGTAGTGATAGTCACGCTAATTTCAGTGGTCACTTATTCGTTGTAGTGCAGTAATTTAGGAGAACTCATCATATATCTGCAGTGCGCAGCCAGCACTGAAGGCAACGAGTCCACAATATTTACACTCCCTTGCCACATTTCAGTGACAGGAGGAACGTGAATATCATTGGACTCCGTTGCGGTGCAAATATAAAATGTAAGACGCAGGATAAGAAGGTGACCGAGTCGCTTTTAACTGATCGTGGGGACAGACTGCTGGGTCTGGGGTCTTCAGAGCAGGTTAACATGGTTGAAACGGAAATAAAAAAATTTATGTATTTTTCCAGTTCTCCCTTTTCTTTCTGTAACTATTTTCACAGCTGTTCAATCAATGCAGATCAGTGACAAATACTTCCTATAAAGCCCTAAGATTTTTATGCTAATGGACATTAAAGGGGTTGTCCACTTTCTGAAAGCTGAGGACCTATTTACCGGACATATGATCGGTGTGTGTCAGACATCCGGTTCCCGCTCTGGATAGTGGCCGTTCAGCGGAACTGCAGCTCTGCCGCTATTCTTTGACTGGAGCCATCTGCTTCTGGCAACATCGTCCAGAGGCAGCCGAAGTGGTGCAGGGTCCGGGTGTCTGACAAGTACCAATCATATACTGATGACCTATCCGGTGGATCGGTAATCCGTTTTCAGAAAGTGGACAACCCCTTTAAAGGGATTTGATAGGTTATGGGTAAAGATGGTTTATGAACACCTAAACAAATGTCAATCCAGCATTGGACATCCATTTTAAATGCATTGTGACATGTATTATCGGTCTGCACCATTACTGCATCAGTCAGCCGTCTCAGATGGTAGTGCATGTGAAATGATTTCATTGTAGTGAAACTCAACCACCATGTTCATCAACGACAAGGCTGAAACTGATTCTGCTGTGCGAAGGCCACAAAAGTTCACATGGTCAGGGGGTGGACACTCCAAGAGCAAGCTTAAGTTTTAGTATTTAGTTGTCAGGAATTAAGTACTAAGTGTCAGCAGCAATTGCAGGGTGCATTGGTCTCCAGGCTAACGGGAGTAGAGCCCTATCTGACGGCATATTATAACGCACCACCAAAACGCTGGATGACAGACTCGCCATATAAGTCCGCCAAAATCTGGTTCTGTAGAATAGGAGATTTTACATGCTGGTTTAGCCATTATGGGAGCATCTTCTAGACACCCTCACAGTAGGGACTCTCTAAATAGTGTCACACTGCTTGCACAAAGATCAGTGAGCCACAATCTTTCAGCTTACATTCCCCTGCAGGTCCAGCACCACTCGTGCTACAACACATCCAGACAACAGGAATCACGGCATTATTAGCGTTGGATGCAATTGCAGGAACTGCAACCCAACAAAGGACATTAAAAACAAATGTATTTTACTTACCATCACCAGCTTCTTCTTGTTGTAGTGCAACTTGGCCTTTTCCTTCCTTTTCTCTTCAAGGGTGGCAGTCACAGCTTGGTACTTCCAGCCAACTTCATGAGCAAGGCGCCCAAGGAAAGCAAACTACACAAAAGTCCAATACAGCCATTTAGTCTTTTTAATGCCCATGAACTCATTTAAAAACACAAATAAGTCACTACAATCAGAGCCTGGCTATAATTACAGCCAAGTGTCACATACCTTTCTTGTTGGCTTCAATCGCACGATCTTCAGGGCAGCGGGGACCACCATACGCTTTCTCTAGATGGGGAAAAACAATGTGGGTCCGTTATGGGTTCACACAAAATGTGTTATCACTGCAGTGTATTAGTAGACACCCCCTTACCTTGTCATAAGGAGGTGGGATACCATCAAAGACCTTCAGCCTCTCCAGAGCAGCCTGTCCTCTCTTGGTCTTGTGGGGAAGCATTCCTGAATTGAAATTTTTCTTTATGTTAGACATGTCAATCTTTACAAGCTCCCATGCATGTCCTTTAACGGATTACCGAGCTCGAAGCCATGCTGTAAGTATACAATCACTACACAATGGCAGATTTACAACATTATTGTAAGATTATTTAAAGCCGACTGCACTTCACATGTACACCTAATAAAAAAAAAACACAGTATCAGATGAGCGTTACCTCTTACAGTCCTCCAGAAGATGCGGCTGGGTGCTCTGAAGTGGTACGGCCCACGGGAAGGGTTTGTGTTCATGCGTTTGCGCAGGAAAGCAAGGTACTTAACTATTGGAGACATTATTTTTTGTAAGTGCTAGCATAAAAAATACCACATTGTCAAGAACAAAAGCTGTCTAAGTTTTTTGGTGCGGTTTGACATGGAAACAGCGCTAAAAACCAGATGAAATTGCCTCTCGGCGACATCAATGTAAAGCGGAGGCGTGTTTTTCCCCACGAACGGAAAAAAATGCTCACGGGACAAAAAAAAAAAAGTCATGCTCGGTCATCCTGCGTTTCGGTCTCTGACCTCCCATCGACATCAATGGGAGGCAGAGAAAGCGTTTTTCGCAGTTTTGCCTGAAGGAATTGAGGCTGATTTTTCTGCTGGCAAAAAGCTGTGTGAACAGGGCCTAGTAGTTTAGACAGTTTATTATCCCAGGTTTACATGTTACATTTCATTGTACGGTGCAGATAGACAAGAGATTTACACACATCACTGCCCCCATGATCATCTCCATTACTTGTTCAGAGAACATATACAGGTCTGGATGCTTATACTACTTGTTTAGGTGTCCTGGAAAAGCTGGGATCCAGGTCAGTATAGGATGCCTAAGTAACGGCAGTTCTTACTCTCAGACGAGGGCACCCGAGTGATACGTTTTTGGAGACCAAGCTTAGGCTACATTCACACTGCAATACATGCACCGAACGTGCACTACAGACGCAGTGTGAATATAGCCATATATCTGTTTTTTTTTAGTTACACAACTAATAAAATTATATTTGCTATACAGTCTGCTTACATTCTGACAGACACCAAGTGGCTCCATCAACATTATAAAAGGCGGCTGAAGAAGTGCCTATTGAACATTCCTATGGGGGAACTTCAAATCCCAGCATGATCTTTGTGTAAGACCCAATGCTCACAACCGCAGTGTTTTACTGTCCGCAAATACAGATCAGTTATCATCCGCATAACTGGCAAATACGGTCCATAGCGCATCCTTATTTACATATGCACAATTTTTTTTATTTTTCCCAATGGCAGGCTACAAACTAAGTCACCAACGTGTCCTGAAACCCTTTTTCAGATTTTCATTTTCGTTTTTTCCTCCCCACCTTCCAAAAGACAAAACTTATTTTTCCGTCGATATAGTCCTATGAGGGCTTGGATTTTTGCGGGACGAGTTGTAGTTTTCGTAGCACCATTTATTTTGCCATATAATTCACTAGGAAAAAATTTGTGGGGTAGAAAATGAACAAAAAAACTGTGATTCCTCCATGGTATTTCGCGCGCCGTTTTTACGGAATTCACTGTGCAATTAAAACATGTTAACTTTATTCTGCGGGTCAATACGATTACGGCGATACCAGATATATATTGTTTCTTCTATAATTTACTACTTTCACAAGTAAAAAAAGTGTAAAAAATAATGTATTTTGTGTCGCCAAATTCTGAGAGACATAACTTTTTTTTTTTTTCGTCGATTAAGTGGTATGTGGGCTTATTTAGTGCGGGATAAGCTGTAGTTTAATAATACCATTTTGGAGTACATGCGACGGTTTGATCATTTTTTATTTGTTTTTGTGGGAGATTAGGTGACCAAAAAAGAGATTCTGGCGTTTACAATTTTATTTTACGGCGTTCACCCTGCGGGTTAAATAATTATATATTGTAATAGTTTAGACTTTTACAGACGCGGCAATACCAATAATGTTTATTTATTAATCCCCCTAGGGGACTTCAACCAGCGATCGTTAGATCACTTGCACTATATACTGCAATACTAATGTATTGCAGTATATAGTGATTCTGACAGGACGGAGGAAGGGCTTAATAGGAGCACAAAGATGGCGGTTCTGGGGGCCTTCATTAGGCCCTCAGGCAGCCATAGCAACCATCGCGCCCCCCCCCCCACGATTGCATTGCGGGGGGTGGGGACCGCTCCCCTCTTTATAACTATTTAAATGCTGCGGTAGCTATTGACAGAGGCATTTAATGAGTTAAACGAGCGCGATCCCGCTCGTTACTCTGAAGTGTCGGCTGTAACATACAGCCGGCATCGTATGGAACGGGTTCACTCCGAGCTCGTTCCGTACTTCCCCCTACCCGACTTTGGCGCATGGATACGTCAAATGTCAGGAAGGGGTTAAAAATGGCATGATCGATCAGGCACCATTTTCTTGAGGAATCCCCTTCCGTCAGATAGAAACGCTTCTGCATTTACGGACGGCTACACATCGATGGCAGTCTACAATTTTGCATGCACCAATAGACTTACGGGCAAGCCCGTGCTGTGAACGCAGACAGGGATAGGACATGTTCTATATTTTGGGGAACATTTCTATGGACCAGACATGGAAATGAATAGGTCCACAGATTATCCATAATTATGGTAACGTGTGTGGGGCCCATCATTTGTAACCTTTTTGCGAATCCATAAATAAAGAGGCACTACAAAGGCATTTGCGGACAGCGAGCCAGATATGCAGATGACTCTCAGGTGACCCCGGGTACATAATTGTGGACAGTAAATAAAAAAACACTATTGTCGTGTGCATGAAACCTAAAGGAGGCAAAGTATATTATACTAGGGAAATCACTTACAATCCTCAAATGATATACCAAATGTCAATAGTAGATTAACCATAAGGCAAAACTTTTAAATCTGGGATACTTACGTTTGTTGCGGTAGAAGTTGCCGGAAATGTTGATGCCTTCACATCTTACAACCACCACTTTGCGCCCTGGGGGATCCAGAAGATTATAGTTGTATCAGATATTCGGGAAAATAGACTAAGTCTCTACTTCTTTAAGGTTTAGTTTCAGTCTCAGATGGTAGTGCATGTAAAGTTAACTCATGGTCGATTAAACTCGTATGAGAAACTTTAGACTCATCAATGACCGTTTACAATATTTTCCACGGAAACGTTCACACTTACCAAGCAACACCTGCTTAGCAACAATAGCAGCGAGACGACCAAGAAGATGTCCTCTGCCATCGATGACCAGAACCTGCGTAAAACATCCACATGTCAGACAGGTAGCTGCGGTGCGCCCCATCACATTACTGCAGCGGTCAGCCGTCTCAGATGGTAGTGCATGTGAAATTATTTCATTGTAGTGAAACTCAACCACCATGTTCATCAATGACCAGGCTGAAACGTCCAATAAACACCCTCAATATATAACCCCAAAAATAAAGTCAGTGGCAATATCCTCCTGCCAACTGCCCAGCCCTGTTGTAAACCCAAGTCAGCGCTGCACCCAGGTCACCCACATTTTCTCAGCATTTTACAGTCTCATACTATGGATATTACTTGCATCCCCTGTGCTACGCTCCAGCAGATCACAGATGCATTAAACAATGTTGGCCATTCATTCAGATTTATTGGCGCTCTTTTTGACGAGGAAGCCGCACCAACAAACACGTCCAAAATCGCCTCGCATTTGTTGGAAAAAAAAAAAAAAGTGGAATGCTCTCGTGTTTCCATCTCTAACCTCCCAGTGATATCAATGGGAGGCAGAGAAAAACGTTGTCACAGCTTCTTTTGCCCACAGCGCTCAATGGTCACGACCAAAAAAGTGCAGGGATATGCCATAGAGGTTTGATAGTGGCGGGTGCCAGCGCTGGACTGTTTCCGTAGCAACCATACACCACAATGAGGGCACGGTGCATGAGGCCTTACTAATGTAGACGCAGAACATTCGCAGTTATCAGCCATACAAGAGCGTGATCATTACCTGACTTGAAGCTTTAAAGCCTCGGCCCAAGTTCTTGTAGAAGCCCGGGAGACCCCCCTGGAGCAGTTTTTGAGGCAGCACCTTGGCCTGGAGCAGTTTTTGAGGCAGCACCTTGGCCTGGAGCAGTTTTTGAGGCAGCACCTTGGCCTGGAGCAGAAAAGTTACATGGCATCAAATACAATAAGGAGCACGTGGTCAATAACAGAGAATACCAGGATTACAGCCCACACCACCTCTTCACCAGTAAAGCTGCCATGGGATACTTACTACGTGTTACACAATGATGGGAATGATATCCCACAGTAGAAGAACAAAAATTTTACAGTATGGAGTTGAAATGAGATTTTTAGGGCACATCATTACTGGGGAACCGCATTTACAATAGGATCTTCATAGGAGAAACATCTCGGGTCCAGCAGCACCCCAGCACTTGAATGCTACCTGTGTATACCAGTTCATCAGAGGACACCGATTACTGGCACTCCAGCAGTGGTGAAACTACAACTCCCAGCATGCTCTGAAAGCATATACCTGACTAGCATGTTGGGAGCTGTAGTGCCACAAGTTGGACACTGCGGTTTTGGATACATTATCGCATCCTACAGGATTATAAGGACAAATTGTTGACATACAAGAAAATGGCCGATACCGGAGAATCCACTGATATGTTGACCTGTGATTTTGGATTACGCCATTAGGTGGCAGCGAGTTACGGTATAATGGTATCAGGGGAGGACAGGCCCGAACCAATGCACACCTGTAACCGAGAGCGGCCTAGTAATGGAGGCGCAGATCTCACGTGTCTTGTCCAACGCACGACAAACGTAAAGCAAAGAATATAATATCGTCTGAGACGTGTATGGGTTTCCATGGAGCGGACTGGGCTACCACATGAGCCCCGGGACTCTGAGGCCGCAGCGCCCATGCGTGAAATATTACTGGAGCCACACATCATTCACAGGTGCCCACTCTGAGCCCGGCGCTCCGCTGACGCCTAACAGTCATTCCGCCACACTCTGCCGCCTCGTCGGTGTAAAAGGAGGGCCCGCTAAACAGCTGCACGGCCGGAGCCTCTCACCTTAGTGTCCGCCATCTTGGGCTGCCGGACGAGAAAGAGACTCACGCTCGGCCACGGGGTCTCCAAAAAGGAAGCAAAGGGGCGGAAGTGACGAAATGGGACCGCCTTCTGTCACTGGAATCGAGCAGGAAGTGGGTGGGTCTAAGGCGCTACGTAGTTATTCAAAGGATTCGGGAGGAAGTGACACAACGCAATCAGCTTTTGGCTTCTGTAGCGTAATGGAATGTATGAAAGCCGATGTGTGATTGGTCAGTCGGACAACGTCGCTCGTGGTAGTACAGAGGGTGGTGAGCTAGGGCTGCGAGGTATGTCGGGATTTGTAGTTCTGTAACTGGAGAGCCTTGTCCAAGATTGTGTGGTTTAGTTGGGTACTGACGTTTTTATCTCTGCGACGTGGTCAGATCGTAAAATAAAAAAAAGGCTTCAATAACATTCTTATATAGTGAATATTACATATATTAGCACGGAACACATGTGAAATGTTAAATACTTTTGTGTCAAAAAAGACAAAAGTATAATAGGTATGATACCTTTATTGGCTAACCATAAAAGTTCTATATGCGGCTTTCAGAGCACACAGGCCCCTTCTTCAGGCAGTTTACAAATGAATGAGTCTCTGGACCAGACCACAGTTTGGCAGATTTAAAGGTACTCATTCTGAAGGGTCATTTTAAAAACAACAGAGAAAGAAAAATTTGGGAATTCAAGATGATGATAAAATTCCAGTCATTGACACAAGGCCTCAATCTAACACCAGGATTTATGAGCCACTACATGGACACACGTCACGTCCCCCATCAGACTGACTCCAGATGCCTTAAAGGAACAGTGTCATCACAAATTATTTTTTTATATGTTAAAGATGTTAGTGCTTTATTAAAAACGTTTATATTTATTTGTGTGTTTGTGTGTTACTTTTTCTTATTTTTACACTTTTTCTTCCCTATGGGGGCTGCAATTTTTTGTTCCATTTCTGTATGTGTCGATTAACGACACATACAGACATGGAATACAGCAGCCACAGTCCCATAGGGACTGCGAACGGCTCCCGTCCCATTCACTTGTGTGTACGGCGTCTGTGTGGGAACTGCGCATGCGCCGCTCCCACACAGTCCAATTTGAAATTGGCGCCGTCCGGCGCCATTTTCCTGTGGACCGGAAGTCGCGGCCGGACAGTAATATTACTACTTCCGGTCGCGGCTTCCGGACTTGTGCACTTGGACCAGCGGCAGCAGACGGAGCGGACGGGCCGGAGGGAGCCGCGGCGGCAGGAGCAGGTAAGAGATTTCAATGTATGTTCGTGTTTGTGTGTGTTTACTACTGTATGTTAACCTTCTACACTGTGTGTTAGCTCAAAAAATGGCGACACACAGTGTAGGAGGTTACACCGTTCAAACCCCTCGTTTATCCCGGCACTAGCCAGGATAAAGGAGGGGGGGATGCTGAGAGCTCACTAGAGCGAGGGCTTTTTACCCAATTTTGCAATGCTGCAATTTTGGGAATAGCTCCATCTAGTGACCAGAAATGGGTAATATTATAAATTAGAATTAATTTATAATATTTCCTGACTCGTGAAAAAAATAAAAAAAATTTGAACAATGTTTAATCACCCACACACTAAATGTTTAATTTAAAAAAAACAAACATGTTTTTCTGGCAACACATTCCCTTTAACTCCTAAGTCATCACCCCTATAACCTCAGTTTTATTGCCCCGGCTTATCTTAATGATGTATCACCTCATGTACTAATTGTCTTTGTGTAACATCTAAATGTTGTGCTTTTTTCTAAGTCATTCATTTGTAAACTGCCTGAAGAAGGGGCCTGTGTGCTCTGAAAGCCGCATATAGAACTTTTATGGTTAGCCAATAAAGGTATCATACCTATTATACTTTTGTCTTTTTTGACACAAAAGTATTTAACATTTCATATTGTCTCTGGCTAACACGGTACTACACAATTTTTTACTGTACTTCGTGAGCACGGAACACAGAAATCACAGAGCCCTATGGAAACGCAGAATGGGCCCCACTCCTTACTGAGAAATCCCCCTTTATTAAAGATAATGTCCACCATTCAGTATTTAGTTCCAAAATCCTATACTAATTAATTTTATGAATATATCTGTATAGGGGGACCTCTGTTTTTCTGCCGTGAAATATGACGTCACTTTTTGCTGCATGCACCCGCCACTAGGGGGCGCTCACTACATATAGATGTCTGCATCATGCATGTAGTATTGAACTCAATGGGAGATGTATAATTCTGTATGCAATGAGCTCCCCCTAGGGGCGACAGTGATAACGTCATGCTGCAATTTTTCATACAAATAATATTTATGTCATGTTGATTTGTTATGTCATAAATGTCTGACTTATGGAGTTCGACCTTTGGGACCGATCCCAACAATAGTGGTGTCTGGTCCCACATTCCCAGCAGAAAAGCAAGCAAAAAAACATCAGCCAGAAGACCTAATATTTTTACAGCAAGGACGGATTCACACTGAAAGACACTTGGCAAAACTTTCAACATCTGGTCCAGGACATAGACAAGAGACTGTTAAGACATATCCAATTAATATGCCATTAATGTCATTCATATAAAAAAAAAAACACAAGGCATGCCCCTCAATCTAGTACCCAAAGACCCTACATCAGACAGTGCAGGAGGGTGGAGGACATAAACGGCGCTGTTTGCACTGTGTGAACAAGGTCTGACTTGCGGCAGATTTTGCATGTATTTTTATAGTCGGAAATGGAACCTAAACAGAAGAAATATATAAAGAAAGGCCTTAAGCTGTCTACACTACTCGATACAATACTTTTGGCTTAAAAAAATGCATGCAAAATCTGCATCAAATCTGCAATGTGTGAACGAGGCCTTATTGTCACACTGTAGTCCGCGTTTCTGTTATTACAGCTATACAAAGTGCTGCATAAGCTTGTCACTCGACAGGAGGAGGAGAGGGGGCGTAATTTGCATTGACAGCAAGGAAGGTTTGGGGGATCTGCCCTCCACTATAGAGTAAACTATGAAATGAGGGAGCCTAAACTAGTCATGCTCGGTGAGATTTGTTGCTGATACCTATAGTTGATAAGGCACCTGAAGCAGCACTGCAGAGGTTTGATGCCTTCCTTCTCTTATAGGGAGTAACTTATATTATTGCAATGCTGATATATGACGTAAGTTAGAAATACACATGGTAAAGGGTAACTAAACGTTCAACAAACTTCTGACATGACATAGTGACATGTCAGAAGTTTGGATTGGTGGGGGTCCGAGCACTGAGACCCCCAATCACTAAAATGAAGTGGCAGAAGCGCTCATGTGAGCGCTCAGCTGCTTCGTGTCTGTTCGGCTTTTTCCGGAAATCAATGTATCGGAGTACGGGCTTAATAGAAAGTCTATGAGCCTGTACTCCGATACATCGGCTTTCCGATGTATTTATTCAATAATAAAAATGATTTTCCGTTTGTATAGTGGGGACATTTTTTTTTGTATGTTTCTTTTCTGACAAATGTTCTGATTTAAAAAAATAAATAAAAACCATCCGTATAACAAAATAATATTGTCTGTTTTAGTAAATACTCGTATTCTCATTCATTCTTACACCGTTTCAATCGGTAGAATGTTTAAAAAATAAGAAGGGACATTTGTCCACTAAATAAAAAATAGCTTTTAGAGGAAGAAGGAAATCATATTTAGGCCTCATTTACACGAGCGTGTGCGTTTTGCGCACGCAAAAACCGCGGCGTTTTGTGTGCGCAAAAGGCACTTAACAGCTCTGTGTGTCAGCCCTGTATGATGCGCGGCTGCGTGATTTTCGCGCAGCCGCCATCATGATGACACTCCGTTTGGATGTTTGTCAACAGAAAAGCACGTGGTGCTTTTCTATTTGCAAACATACTTTTGACTGCTGTTGCGCGAATCACGCGCGTCCCACGGAAGTGCTTCCATGTGGTGCGCGTGATTTTCACGCACCCATTGACTTCAATGGGTACGTGATGCGCGAACAGCGCACAAAGATAGGACATGTCGTGAGTTTTACGCAGCGGACTCACGCTGAGCAAAACTCACGGACTGTCTGCACTGCCCCCATAGACTAATATAGGTGGGTACGACACGCATGAAAAGCACACGCGTCGCACGCACGTATATCACGCTCGTGTAAACGAGGCCTTAAATCACAAGGAAAATGGGATAAGGATCGATTGGGGATTAGTTTATAAACATATCGGAGATGCATCACTGAATCACGATCACCGATTTATTTGTTTTATGATCAATCATAGACTTTATTATATATGTAGGTGAATAAAGTGATGCTTTTAGAAAGATCATATTACTTGACGCTAAGTAAAGAGGAAGGGGATGTTTTTTTATAAGATCTGGAACAGATGGATAGTGGAATTATCCCACGAGCAGAAAAAGGCCTCAGAGCTGTTTTATATTGTTTTAGTAGTTGTTTGAGTAATGATTTGTTTTTGTTTTTTTAATATACTGTATATTTTTTATATTTATCTATAAAATTCAAAAATCTCCCACCCAGAGAGAGAGAAAGGAAAAAGAATATATATATAAAAATAAATATATATATATATATATATATATATATATATATATATATATATATATATATATATATATATATATATATATATATATATATATTCTTTTTTCCTTTCTCTCTCTCTGGGTGGGAGATTTTTGAATTTTCAGTATTATCTATTTGAATCCCCTTCGGGATAGTGTCTGTACTACATAATAATTTGTTTAATATAATGTGAACTCGGAACATTTTCTTTGTTTTTTATTGTTATGTAGTATGGAATTTTTTAAATATAATTCAACAATAATAAAAAATTATATTATAAAAAAATAAATACTTGTATTCTCCGTAAAAGTACAATTACAACCTCTTTGCTTAGAGCTCTGCATTGTGTTGTTCCTCTGTTATTCTTCATAGACGTTTATGAATAAATTGACAACTGGGTGTTACCATTCCACTTGTTATTTGGCTGTGTCCCTATTGACATGCCCCATTGACAAGGGAATCGTAACACTCAGTTTCCAGTTTATTCATGAATTTCTAGGAGGGAAAAAAAATTGAGGAATGGAACAATGCTCCAACATTTATATTTCATGGGGAATTCAAATTTTTACTAAAACAGACATGTCAGCAGAGATTCAGGTAATACCAGAAAAGTCATGTGCAGGAGGCTGTGGCTCCATACTATGCTTCCATATGGTGCTTAGCACGTTGTTACCTCCATAATATTTAATCAGATTTTGGAGACATATGGAAATACAGTAGAACCCCATAAAATTTTAGGAGTGCTGTGTTCCAGTAACTGTAACTGGAGGTTGTGTTCATGAGGCCTTAGGTTAAGGATGCACTGAGATTCTTGTATCTAGACTTTTTTCTTCCAGCATTTTCACATATTTATGACATTTTCAAGTGATTTTGTTAATATTACTCAATAGTGTAAAAAAAAAGTAGCACTACACTTTAAAAATCGCCCAAAAATCTCAACAAGCAGTAATTGCTTGACTATAGTGAAAATTTAGAGGACCTGTCACTAGGTCATATAAGTTGAACTTAGTTGGTTTGCTGACCGAAATAGCGCTGTCTCCCTGATTCCCGCACTGCTTTTCCTTTTTTCCCGGAGCCCCCTGTCCCAGAGATATGGCCCACTGTTGTGTTGGATCCCTATATGCTAATTTGCTGTAGAAAGCCAACAGGGCGTGAACTACTCTTAGGCTGCCTCATGCTGATTGGACAGTATCAGAGCAGAGGCAGGGAAGTTAGCTCCACCCTGCTGGTTAACTACAGCAAGTTAGCTTATCGGGGGCCAACACAATGGTAGGCCATATCTCTGGAATGGGGGGCTCCAGGTAAAAAAGACACACTGCACTGGAATCAGAGAGACCGTGCTATTCAGGTCAGTTAACCAGTTCAATTTATGTGTCCTAGTGACAGGTGCTCTTTAAGTGCTTCCTATCTGTACCTTACCCAAGTGCTGAATCTTGTTAGCCTTCTTCTACTATATATCAACCAAAGTTGCACAAAAGTATCCTAGAAAATGGTGCCCAGCTGCGTGTCACATAACAAAAAGACAAAACGACACTGTAGAAATTTTAAAAATAATTTATTTGTTAATAGGTGAACACCGGTAAAGCTATCATCAGTGCATATTAAGTATCTAATACAATACAAAACAGATACAAATGAGTGAACAGAAATCTGACATGTATTTATAAAAAAAGACAAAAAAGTATTTGTGTGTAACATAATTAGCACCGGAGATGTAGGAAGAGGTATATACAAGACAGAATGCTTACAAAAAGCATGTATCAGACGTGTAGCATCTTTGAAATTAATATAATTTATACCAACCCTTTAATCATATAGATACAGTGCATGAATAGAACAGCAGGACTAAAAAATACAAATAATTAAGAATACATAAACAAATTTAATCCAAAATTGTTCATATAAAAATATTGTTAGCCATTTTTTTTTTATATAAAACAATGACAAAATAATAATCCAAAGTTAAGTATAAAAATCTAGACTCTTAAAATACTTACTAGAAAGTCAGACCACATTTTTTTTCATAGCTGGAAACTATGGAACTAGGAATTATGGGAATTAAAAATCGACCAAAAATTTAGATCCATTCAAGGTGAATTTTTCCGATCCATTTTGTGGCCCATTCATTCTGCTGATCGGTGGAGGTCCCGAGGGGTTCGACTTCCCCCCAATTACCCATTGATGGCCCATACTAAAGAAAGGCTGTCTATGGCAATTCTCTTTAAGAAGCTCTCCAGTCTGAGAACTTGAGGAGAGGAGGGAGTTTAGGATTTACAGCACATAAGGCTAAAGTTTTAGGACTGACTGGAGGTGTACCCCTTTGGCTCCAGCCGTCCTCTCAGCTTCACTTGGAAGAGGTGCAGAAGGGCAATTGACAGTAATGTCCTGTCTTAGTCTTTCCTGAGTGAAGCTGGGAGAGGCCAAAAGGCACTAAAGGGCACAGTGCTTGGCAGAGGGGCACAAGGAAGAGTTGAAGTCTCAGCTTTTGGACCTCCACTAAGGTATGAAGTAGTATACATTCAGCCAGCAGGCATGCATATGGGAATTGGATTTTTTCCCCACATTTAAACAAGCAGTGCCCAATTGGTGGTCCCCACGATTTACCTGCTTAGATTAGGACATCAATGTGGGTCTTGGGAAAGATACTTTCGTCAATCATCATTACCAGTTACCTTCGTGATCAATAATAGTCCTCTCAAAATCAAGTGGGTTTTGAAGGACCCTCTCATTCTTTGCAGGTGTTCATGGGGCATCGAGGGACCGCTTGGCTCGATCACAACAGTGTGGGCATATACAAACATCTGAACATTTATCCTTGTGGCTAAACCCTTGGATCAAGCAGCAATATCCAGCTGTTTGTGGCGAACATGTTGTCAAGCTGTTGAAGAGCAATATTTCTACCAGGTACATGGATGAAATCTCCAAAACACTTCATAACCTTGCAAAATATCAGAAGCTTTTTCATTGTTTAATAAATAGATGTAACAGATTCCATATTTTTTTAATTATTTGTAATAATCCATATTATTTCTGAACCTATGTACGATTTCATTTTTCTTCCTGAGGCAAGTGATGCATTAGTTTTAAGTGACCAAGGCCTAAGTATACCCTACACAGAGCTGGTCACCTTCAAGCCTTCTACTAAAACTACCTAAACTTACTGGTCCTGCCGAGACAGTGTTACAAAGCTACAGGTTGGAGACCACTGCCCTATAATATGTCCAGGTACTATACGTCTACACTTCTACATTACTGTATTCCTCTTTGTAAGGATTCTGCTTGTAGGTGTCTCTAAAGTATCCTAGGGAGAACAGTAAGTTTACTCGGTTTACCATTGGTTATGGGTATGGAAGGACTGAAGATGAACAACCCCTATAGATCAATGCTGATACTAAATGACCACTATCAAAGGGGTTGTCCGGGCACGTGGCGTTTTTTCATTCTGATAACCTATCCACAGGATCAGTGAAGTCCTTGCGGTGGTTCTGGCACGGGGCGGTTTTTCATACTGATGACCCACAGGTAGGTCATAAGTAAATGATCGGTGGGGGTCCGACACCCGGACCCCACACCGTTCAGCTGCCTCCGGGCACCTGATGTCCGTGCCAGAAACAGATGGCTCCGGTCACAGTAAAGCGGTGGTGCTGCAGTACTGCAGCTCTGTTCCGATTCAAGTGAATAGGAGCAGAGTTGCATTACTGAAGCACGGCTGCTATGCAGTGTACAGAATCATGTGCTTCCGACATCGGCCAGTGCGTAACATCAGGTGCACGAAGGCAGCTGGAACAGCTGATAGGTGCGGGGTCCGGGTGTCGGTCCTCCACCAATCAAATACTGATGACCTATCCTGTGGGTCATCAGTATGAAAAATTGTCCCGTGCCCGGACCACTGTAAAGGACTTCACTTGGCACCTCCGGATTTTGCCAGGGAAAGCGGTGGCCAGCCAGACATTTTGGCCGCCTTGTGCCAGACAACCCCAAAAACGTCAATCTGTGCTGGTCATTTATGGATAAGTACATTTGGGTATACACCTTTACCTATTATTTTTAAGTTCTATATTAAAGAGGTTGTCTCATGAGGACAACCGCTGTTCATTTGACCGATTAGGGACCATTCTGGCGGACTCGAGCCATCCATGTATTACATTGCAGAGAAAATGTCTGGCCAGAGAAGGTTCCCCTGACAAAATAAGCTGATTGCCAGTGGTGCCGGGAGCTGGACCTGCGACAATTAGGTGATCGCCGCAGTGGATTTAATATGAAAGAGGTTGTCTCTGATGAGACAATCTGTTTAATTGTTCTCCTGATACATATTCAAGTTTGATGAGTTTTACCAGCCCCACGACACCTTTAGTTTTGAGGAGGTCTAGCAGCTCACAGCTTTGCATAGAATCACTGTACAGTAGGTATGATACAGGGAGTGTCTACTTTAGACAATCCCTTTTAGTTGAAAGGATCAACCAAGTGTTCAATTCCCCTGCAGCATCACCACAGGGGAAATTGAGTATAACATGGTGCCCATTGAAATCTATGGCATGTGCGTGTAATGGACGGATGTATCAGATTCTCCAGAGAGAGATGCTCCTTGTAGCCAGTCTCCTCTCAGACTAATCGAAGGCCGTCCCGAATAAGGGACTACTCTCTATTAGCTCAGAATGCCCTAATAGGGTACTTTAAAATGGGTTTCTAAACCAAACAACCCCTTAATCCGCACACTCTCTTAGTGCTCTTTCACATACCCAACCACAGTATTCCTTTCAGTCTTTTGGGAAAGATTTTCCTTCTTCCTCCTTATGGGATTCATTTATATTTTTTTGGTAATAGAGAGATGAGATACGTGAATGAGCCCTAAGAGGGGGCAAGGATGCTGGGACGTAAATGGAGGAATTAGAGTTAGTTGAGGGGCCAGATCACCCCACTATAGGGAGTACTGATATGAAGCTCCAGTAGAGCTGGTGTGGACACCTCATGGTTCTCAGTACATCTCTATGTGAAGCAAACTTGTACGTTTTCTATTAACCCTATATAAAAGCTTTGGTGATAATCTCCTTTCAATGGATGGAACAGTTTCGATGGCATGCAACAATTCAAGCAACGTATAAAATTTTTTTAAGGTAGTTCATTAACATTTTTTAGAGTATATTTCTTATTGTAACTTCCTTAGAAATCAAAAAAATTATATTTTATTCTTAGATATTAATTCAATAAATATTTCTAAAGATATTTCTTATTTTTTTCTATAAAAGGCACCATTGTTGTTTTCTTTCAGCTCGTAGTGCAAATAATTCCCTTTTTTTTTAATATAAAATATTACATAAAACACAAACAGAATTCACAATGTTATACAATTGACCAACCGTTGGACATGAGACATGAAATGTTATACTTGGCATTTTCCTTAAAATGTTTCATCTAGTAAATTTAACAAAGTACATGGATACTAAGTAGACCTTCTACGGCATATGATGAAGGTTGGCGTGATCTTATTCATACTAGGGTCATGGCTTCTGTTATTACTGGTGTTGTATTGGCCCACCAAAGTACCAGAGGACCCTCCGGTGGGCCGAGACGCCGAAACTATAATAAGACCCAAAGTTCTAGAGGGGACTTTGGAGCCAATCACTTGCCACTAGGATCTATTTCTTATGGGAAGATTCACAAATAACCTATTAGACCATATCGATGATATATCCTGTGTGCCCAATGATATTAACAAAGTTTACAATGCAATTATAAAAGGTTTACCCTCCGCATCGTGTCTTCTGGCGGGCCCAAGAATCCCAGTCTGGAGCCATGGCGGTTATGACGTATACATTGTGTAACGCATTCTGATGGATCCCACTGACCCATAGGTCCATGAGGTTTCCAAATAACTATGGAAACTTGATGGATCGGATCTTAATGATAAGCAGATCCTTACGTGTACGTTAATAGAACAGAAACCAGTATATTTCCTTATAGTTCACCTAGACAGATGTAGTGAGGCTATAAGAGGATTCAGACATGTTTAAGAATTATTCTATGATACTGGCCATTATCGATGAATCCTGACATATAAATGATAGTTCACATGTAATCATATGGTACTTGTGGACGTGAAAACTAGCCAATAGAAAATCGAAATGGAGGAGGATAGTCCAATGTCTGCGAATTACACTGATATAGATCTTGTATGTCTATCCGGATTGACCCGAGCCAGTATGGCACCCAGTTTGATGAAAAAGGCTTATGACATTACCCCACAATGTATAAGGAGTCCTGTGCTTCCTAATGCATTGATTCCCAACCTTATTACCATAGGGGAAGCATTCTATATTTTGGCCGAGATTTGACAATTAGTGACTATTCTACTGAATGTAAAAATATGGGTAGATCCTACAGAACTGTGATAAAATACTCATGTACTAGAAAGAAGGAACTAGCGGTGCCCATCATGAATGTATAATACTCCCTGTAGAATAAGGGCAGATTACATCCTGTGTTCTGGGGTCTCTTGACCTTTCAGGTTTGACATCTACTAATGTAACAGGGGTGCTTGCTCTACCGGAAGCCAGTATTAAAAAAATGTCCTTCAAAATAAGCAGCGTCGGAGTTGTACGGCAGACCCTCATCTCCTCCCACCTCTATACATGGATAATGGGGGCGGGAGGGGGGGGGGGGATTGGCAATCTTGACACTCATCTGAAAGATCATCGATCTGACAATATTTCTTCCTTGAAAAATTTATAAACATTTAGTAAAAAATGCCAAGTATACCCTGTTAACACTTGCAAAGCACCGGAGGCTTATAAGCCGACTGGAAATATGATGGACAGTTAAAACCTGTGACAACAAAACATCACTCATGTCAATACGCTACATATGATGTAGAGCACGTAAAATGCAGTGGATGGACTGCAAAAGTGGAACAAGAAAATAAAATAAAAAAAGCCGCCAGACCACTTCACGGATGACGGTTCCAGACACGTGAGCGGCCGACAACGCATCCCGCAGGGGAGGGCAGACAAGAGACATTTTAACGCACACAAAATATTAAAATAAATAACCTCAGACATAAATATTATTCTATACATCACTTGGTATACAATCTATTTACACATGTACAATCGATGAGGAAGAGGTATTGCAGCACGAGTCTTTATCCATCTGAACTTCTGATATCTTCTTATTTTTAAAGCACCTGGAAGATACAAGTCACGCTTAAGATTCATTTATGTTTACCATGAGGTTAGTAAATCTACATTCATTTCGAACACTAGAGCTAGCCATACACTCGATAGCTGTTTGCCGAACGACGGCTATTACTTCTGACGTCCGAGCGGGGACGAGGGGAATAAGCAGGGGACGGGGGGAGAGGGGAATAAGCCGCTACCAGACTCCTCTGGCACAGCTTATCTCCCGCTGGTACAAAGGATTGGACAAGTTGAAATCTGACATGTCTGATTCTTTTCCCCCAACATCTGCCATAGTGTCGGGACAGCCCCGTGCACATTAGAAAGTTGGCCGGCCCTGCTGAAATCAAAAAGTTTTACTTCCTGGTTCTGTCACCGTAAGGGAGCGCGTGACCACAGGGTGGGGGGGGATACTGGAACTTTTCTCCATGTTATCACACGTCTTACCAATGAGAGAGAACATGTGTTCCCTGATAGGAGACTTTAAAGGGTAACTAAACATTTATAGAACTTTTGACATATCATAGTGACATGTCAGAAGTTTTGATCGGTGGGTGTTCGAGCACTGAGACCCCCACCGATTGCTAAAACGAAGCGTCAGAAGGCGCCCATGCTTGTAAAGTGCTGGGTGGCATTTTTACAATATGCCAGGTGTCTACTTTCTGAAAATAAATGGTTATGGGGGTATAATATGATTTATCAAGTTAATTGTAATGCAAAAGTGGAGTTCTATACCCATCCTTACCAGTTTTATAACAGCTGAACGTGGAGGCCGGTTGCAGAGGACGGAATACATTTCCCACAATAACCACCACATTTTCCTGTGACTTTGGTTCCATCCTGAAATTGAGAAACAACAATATTTCCATTTTATTTCACTTGTGAATATGATGATATTAGCTTTTCTCACCACAGCACTATTACAGGGAAAAAAATACACCTTTGGGCATGCATTTTTGTTCCAATTGTGGGGGCAAACATCCTGTGTGGTACCTCAGAACTTCTCATGACGTTTTAGTATGTTTACTATGTTGTGGAGGAACAAAGTCATAAAAAAGAGCCTGCTGAGGTGTAAAACATGCGTCAAACTGTAATTTCTTCTGCAGTCGCCTGCTAATGGTCTCCCTCGGTTCAGTGTGATGACTAGGACTAGGCCACTTTGATGCTCTCTCCATAGTGGCAAACATCCCACAGCACCAGTGGTACCATGCGGTCTTGTGATTTTACGGCTCTATGGACACATTTGCTAGTTAACATGGCCGCCAGAGGGAAACCAGTACGACTGAAGAAGAATTCCTATGGCAATTGTTTTTCGCATTTTTACAGGTTCCAGGGAATTTTGAAAAGTGTTCAAATCGCTGAAACTAAAGTGCAGAAGTGCTCAGCAGACCGCCCCGCACCTTCAGCAGTGACCAGCGCTTTTTGTCAGTGTGAAGATGGGCTCACATAGAACGTCTATGAACTCGTCATCAGTCTAACAAGAAACGCCGATCACAGCTGAAGGTGCACGTTGGTCTACTGAGCACTTCTGCAGCTTCGTTTCAGTGATGGTGCGACCCCTACAAAACTTTGGATATGTCTCTTATGACATATCAAAAGTTTTTTGAATGTACAATTACTCCTACCAATTTTCAGATAAGTGCAGCATTAAAAGGGTTGTCCATATCCGGGGCTGTTTTTCATACTGATTACCACAGGATATGTTATCAGTATATGATCAGTGGGGGGTCCGACACCCGGACCCTGCACCGATCAGCTGTTCAGCTATGCAGGGATTGGTGCTGGAAGCAGATGGCTCCAAACACTGTATAGTGGCCGTGTTAGGTTACTGCAGCTCTGCTCCTATTCACTTGCATAGTACTGCAACACGGCCGCTATACTGTGGTCAGAGCCTTCTGCTTCCGGCAATGACCCTGCATGGCTTCCAGAGAGAGCCAGAACAACTGATCGGTGCAGGGTCTGGGTGTCGGACCCCCACCGATCATATGTTAATGACCTATCCTGTGGATAAGTATAAAAAACATCTAAAACAGATAAACGTTTTACACACCACACAGTACATACATACAATAGATAAAACTCTTGTAAAGTATAACAAAGTTTCATGTCTTACTGGTGATTTTGCTATTTCAGTCACTGCATAGTTGCCTTGGGACATCCATTTTGTTGTTTCTGATACAGAAAGACCAGTTCCTTTAAGGTTGATGCTGAAACGACCCTATAAGAAAAGCATTAAAATGTATTAGTCCAATTGCATTTACCTGAGATACTAAAATTACTAGGCACCATTAATATTTTATTCACGTACTTTGCAACACAGACTATGATATATACAGTCAACTATTTCTAATATTAGAGGGGTTGTATGAGGTTAGAAAAAACATGGCTGCTTTCTTCCAGAAACAGCGCCATTCTTGAGTTTCTCGGGGGCACCCAGTAGCGAGAACCTCCATGGGCAACATGTCTGAGGGTGAAGGAAACCAGCCATCCATACTGGACAACCCCTTTAATATTAATCTGACCATAGACATGATATATTTATTGGCAGATCCAACCAATTTTTATGAGATCTGTCAGCAATGTTGTTACACTTTTCTCTGCTGCAGAAATCCAGAAAGCGGCTCAAGGATCCACTTTCCGGAGAAACGTGTAACAAATCAGACCACCACATACATTGTATTGTTTGCAAATCGTACCAATCTTGTCTGGATCTGCCAAAAAATATCTCATGTCTATGGTAAGCATTAGAAGAAAGAGATACAGTTTTTGAGGCCCTATTACGCCGGCCGATAAGCGGACATCATTGATCGGCGCTCGTTTGCTCCTGTCACATGGAGCTATGGGTGGGGACGAGCGGTCGTTACTTCGATCGCTCGTCTCCATACATTATTATCATGTCGGCAGCGCGTCTCCCTGTTTACACACCAAGACGTGCTGCCGACAATGATAATATTTCACTTTTTTAGAACAATACGACCAGCAGATGATCGAGTGTTTGCTCTTTCATCTGCAGATCGCTGCCCTGTTTACACAGGGAAATGATCGTCAACGAGCGTTCTTAGAATAGGCGTAGATATCGGCTGGTGGTCAGATGGAGGGAGTGCAGCGAGAATTGTTTTGTTTCTGCTTATCTATAGGGAAATACAATACAGATCAGCTTTTCCTACCCTAAGGAACCTCCTCCTATCACAGATCATTTACTCCTATCACCATGACAATACGCACACATTCCCCTATTGCATGGACGACACATACACTTCTCCTACTCCCTTATGTAACGGCCACCAATCCGGCTTCCCACCACTATGGTATACTTTTCTCCTCACGGCGTCTCCTGCTTGGCGCCACATCCCTCTCCCAATCGAGTCTGCTCGCGGCCTCCATCGCCAACGCTCTAGTGCATTTTTAAGTGAGCGTGCTGACCCTAGCAGTCTTAAAGGGCCAGCGTGCCAAATCTGCTACCCAGCTTTCCCTGGGTATAAAGAGACCTCCCTATCCTGGACACAATGCCTGAGCAATTAGGTTCATCCTAGCTAGTCTAGTGATTCCCTATGTTATACTTTGTTGGATTTCTTGTGATTGACCTCTGCATTGACTATCCTTGCCTGCTGCCAGCCCTGACCTCTTGTCTGTGACCCGTGACGAACCTCTGCCGCCTGCCCTGACCTTTTGCTCTACCAACTATGAGTGCCCGTCTGCCCTGACTTTTGCTATACCTGACCATGCATTCTGTCTGCAGATTTTGTACTATGCCTATTTACATTGGCCATTGCCAAGGGGGACTACTTAGGGGGTAGCGACCTCACGTTCCCCAGCAGCGAAGTCCAGATCCCTGTATAGAGGTTAAAGGGCGAATACCTGGGGTCCTCTTAGACTGCGCTTCCCGGGTTAGACCCACGTCAAATCTCTTGACACAGTGGGTTCACGCCATACTCTTTAGACCCCATTCATTTACCACGGGCCCCGTGACACCTTCTATACCACAAAAGCCTAATAAACGCATATGTATTTCCATGTTCAAGTCTACAGATAACTAGTTACTGTTGCCTTCCTACAAAAACATTGTAATTTAATACAGTATGATTAGGGAAATGTGCGTTTTGTCAGCATTACTATTACTTCTTACCTGAGGGCACTTTGCTGCACTGTAACAGTCCCCAGCTGTGGCGAATGGAACAGCTCGTCCATCAAGAGTGCGTGCAAACTGCAGATCCGTGGCTGCGGAGAGAAAGCACAAATCGATTCAACATGTGTAGCTGGTGAAAAGTCAGGATGACGGAATGACAAGATGCAGTGGATATAATGGGATTTTTTTCCGCAGTACACCAGCGACGCTATCATGCAGATATTGTGTAAGGGGAAGAAGCTATCTTTGGTTTTATTCATGTAATTAGAGTAATTGCCCCAGGGGTAGGGAGAATTGTTTGATGATGTGGACATAGTTCTTGCTGAGATCAACGGTTGCATTTTCTTCGATTGTAGTTGTTTGCCTTCTGCCCTTTGCATATTGCCAAGACATTCATCAAGGCGTCTTCCAGCTACAACTTGCCTGCTGCTATTACCACTATTGATCTTGCTATTGCCCATAATATTGTGCCTGCTGTGCACTCTTGTAATGTGCCTGCTGCCTCCACTATTGTTCTTGCTACTGCCCCTAATATTGTGCCTGCTGTGCTGCCCCAGTTGTTCTTTAATATTACATCCGGTGTACCCCCTTGTACTGTGCCTGCTGCCCCCCATGTATTGTTCCTGCTGCCCCCCATGTATTATGCCTGCTGCCCCCCATGTATTATGCCTGCTGCCCCCCATGTATTGTGCCTGCTACCCCTTATATTGTGCCTGCTTCCGCCATGTATTGTGCCTGCTCCCCCATGTATTGTGCCTGCTCCCCCATGTATTATGCCTGCTCCCCCATGTATTGTGCCTGCTCCCCCATGTATTGTGCCTGCTCCCCCATGTATTGTGCCTGCTCCCCCATGTATTGTGCCTGCTCCCCCATGTATTGTGCCTGCTCCCCCATGTATTGTGCTTGCTCCCCCATGTATTGTGCCTGCTCCCCCATGTATTGTGCCTGCTCCCCCATGTATTGTGCCTGCTCCCCCATGTATTGTGCCTGCTCCCCCATGTATTGTGCCTGCTCCCCCATGTATTGTGCCTGCTCCCCCATGTATTGTGCCTGCTCCCCCATGTATTGTGCCTGCTCCCCCATGTATTGTGCCTGCTCCCCCATGTATTGTGCCTGCTCCCCCATGTATTGTGCCTGCTCCCCCATGTATTGTGCCTGCTCCCCCATGTATTGTGCCTGCTCCCCCATGTATTGTGCCTGCTCCCCCATGTATTGTGCCTGCTCCCCCATGTATTGTGCCTGCTCCCCCATGTATTGTGCCTGCTCCCCCATGTATTGTGCCTGCTCCCCCATGTATTGTGCCTGCTCCCCCATGTATTGTGCCTGCTCCCCCATGTATTGTGCCTGCTCCCCCATGTATTGTGCTTGCTTCCCCTTATACTGTGCCTGCTGCCCCATTTATTTTTCCTGCTGCCCTTATACTGTGCCTGGTCCCCCCATGTATTGTGCCTTCTGCCCCTAATACTGTGCCTGCTGTTCCCCATGTATTCTGCCTGCTGCCCCTTATATTGTGCCTGCTGCCCTCCATGTATTCTTCCTGCTGCCCTTATACTGTGCCTGCAGCCCCCATGTATTGTTCCTGCTGCCCTTATACTGTGTCTGCTGCCCCCCATGTATTGTTCCTGCTGCCCTTATACTGTGTCTGCTGCCCCCCATGTATTGTTCCTGCTGCCCTTATACTGTGTCTGCTGCCCCCCATGTATTGTTCCTGCTGCCCTTATACTGTGCCTTCTGCCCCCCATGTATTGTGCCTTCTGCCCCTTATACTGTGCCTGCTACCCCCCATGCATTGTGCCAGCTGCCCCTTGTACTGTGCCTGTTGCCCCCAACTCTATACTATCCTCTATCACTATATCAGTGCTGTCCCACTCCCCTAGGGTCCGGTGCCGTCCAAGAGGAAATTATTGTGAGCGGCCTTTCGCATGTCACTTCCTCGTGCCTCCTGGCAGCCTACTTCCCACGTTGCGGTTTTTTTGCCACCATTTTTCAGAAACACAATGTGAATAAAAAGTAACAAAACTGCAAAGTGTGACTGAGCCTTTATTTAGATGTATTTATGCCCTGAGGACATGGATACTATTGAATGTGTTGGGGACATCATGGTTTGTCTTGATTGGAAGTATGCCACTGGTCTGTCCTATTTCCAAAACCCAAGAAATAGGAATAGAGGTGGCTCAGACATTAGCTTTTTAGATATGACATTGTTTCCGGGAGACAAGCTGGCCATACACATGCACGCTCGGCCGAGGGAGCATGTGTTTTCAATGGGGCGAAGGGTATAAGTCTCTGTCAGGCATATCTGGCAGCAGCTAATCTTCTGTGGGCACAAAGGATTGGGCATGATGGAAACCAGAATGCCCCATCCTTTTCTACCCCCGACATTGGGTGTTGGGACACCCCCATATACATTAGATGGCCGACCAGTTCTGTCGAAATCAACGGGTTTGGCCGACTGTCCTAATGTAAGTGTATAGGGCACCTTTACAACCTACTTAATCAGTGTTACAATAAGTACAATACGTTCACATATTTCTATATTCCATTCACTATCCTCCCAGGCTGCGTGGTATACGCTGTACTCCGCACAGGCTCACATGGAATTTATACACATCATGCACTCACTTATGATTTGTAACGTTACCAGATCCAGCCTCACTTTACTAAAGGTGGAGAACCCAGCAGCCGTGTAGTCTCTCCTACATGGACAGTCTTCTCTCCTGCTCCCATTGTATGGACACTCTGTGGGATTCTGTAATCTGCAACAGAACAAAATACAGTTCATGTGTTAAGGTCCTTTACACGGCCCGATATGGGCCATGAAAAGGAGCGCCAGACTACGAGACATCTCGTTGATCGGTGTTCGTTTGCTCCTTTCACAAGGAGTTATGATCAGTAATGTATCGGGATATATGATCTTTACTCCAATCGCTCGTCCCCATACATTTCCATCATGTCGGCAGCACGTCTCCCGGTTTACACAGAGATGTGCTGCCGACCAGCGACCATTTTATTGGCCGCATAAACAAGCAGATCAGCCGATGAACGAGTTTTTCACCGTTTATCGGCTGATCATTGCCCTGTTTACTTAGAGTAGTGATTGGGAACGAGCATTTATATGAACGCTCGTTTTACCCAATCATTGGCCCTTGTACTAAACCGTAATATTTTACACACAGTCCATATATTCTCCGTTGGATACTGTACGGATGTCTGTTTTCCCCATAGCGGTGACTATAGACTGAAAAATTGGATCCTTGTATATAGATTAGTATAAAAACCTGCTTGAGATTTTCCTCTACTAACAGTTCTCATAAAAGCACCCCATAGAAGAGGCGGGGGAATAATGATCGCGGTCAAAGCGCATGCGACGGCAAACGGGCTTGAGGTGTAGGGGGGAGAATTCAACCGCTCAACGCAATGTTTCTAGGGGAGATTATCTCTGAACACACAGTCTAACGGAGCCTGGACTGTAGAGCAAAAACAACAGTTTTTCACATTCGAGTTTCACCCGTGCGGGTCCCGTTTTCACGGATCCCTCATAAACTCGAGTCTATGGAGGGATCCGTGAAAACGGAAGAAAATAGGACAGGTTCTATTTATCAACGGACCCTTCACACGGTCCCATTGAAATACATGCGTCCGTGTGACGGACGTTGTTTTAACGTCCGTCACATGGACGTATACTACGGTCGTCTGAATTCGGCTTTAGGGCATGTTCACACGAGGTCATTACGTCCGTAATTGACAGACGTATTTCGGCCGCAAGTACCGGACCGAACACACTGCAGGGAGCCGGGCTCCTAGCATCATAGTTATGTACGATGCTAGGAGTCCCTGCCTCGCTGTGGAACTACTGTCCTGTACTGTAATCATGTTTTCAGTACGAGACAGTTGTCCGGCAGCGAGGCAGGGACTCCTAGCGTAGTACATAACTATGATGCTAGGAGCCCGGCTCCCTGCACTGTGTTCGGTCCGGGACTTGCGGCCGAAATACGTCCGTCAATTACGGACGTAATGACCTCGTGTGAACATGCCCTTAGTGTGAGGTTCGGGTTAATTTGCATTACAACTTCCTACAATGTCAATGTGGGAAGTGGTAAGGAAGAGGCAGTGTTTGGGTATGTTGGGTATTCTTCTTATTGGTAGCTGATTATTATAGCAGATATTCAACATCCAAAATAACAAAAAAAGAAAAAAAGAAACCACAACAACAACCCTGTAGTATGTCAGTGCAGCATACAATAAAATATTTCAATCATACCTGTAGCCAAACACCTCGGAGTAATTTTCTGCCTCATCACTTATGAGAGTCACATACTCCTTAGGGCTGTCTGACTGCATCCCGGAACAATAAACCTAAAAGAAAACCAATCGTTACTGGTGTGAGCGCGCCCGCAGCCATCTATAAATAATAGAGAACATAGAACATCATGGAAGAACGCTGTATGAAAGATGAAGTCACCTTTATTATTTTATCTTGAATTGTTATATAGTGTTCTCCATCGTCACTAATACTCCGGAGTCTTTTGACATCTTGACAACTTTGTGGTAAATTGCCTGGAAAATTGATTAAATTGTTTTATTCCAGTGATCACATAAAATGAATGATTTAAAGGGGTTGTGTGAAATTAGAAAAACATGGCTGCTTATTCATCGAAACAGCGCCACCCTTGTCCATAGGCTATGTCCGGTATTGCAGCTCAGCCCTATTCACTTGAATTGAGCTGAGTTGCAATACCAGACATAGAGCATGGACAAGAGTGGCGCTATTTCTGGAAAAAAAAAAGCGTCTATGTTTTTCTAATCTCATACCCTCTAAATTATTGGACAGGTATTGTGGTCTCTATTAACAGAGAGAAGTCCCTTTTACCTTGATAGACCAGATTCTATAGACCAGTGATCTCTAACCAGTGAACCTCCAGCTTTGGCTGTCAGGGCATGCTGGGAGTTGTAGTTTCACAACAGTTGGAGAGCCACAGGTTGGAGGCCACTGCTATAGACCGATTGGATATAAGAGAATTGTTAGTAGTATTCTAGCAGTTATACAATAGACTGCCTCTCTATGCTGCACAGACTTGTATTAGGACACTGCTACTCACGCTGCAGGAAAATTGAGAAGATTCTGCAATAAAGCAAGTTTTTTTTAGGACGTAGACATGCAAGTTATGGGGAAAATATGTGGGAAGGAAGTAAAAAGTACATCTGCTATGTAGACACTGACATTATTGAGTGCATTGAGACATATTTAGCAAAACTGTATTAAAATGTCAAAATCCTAAAAGAAATTCTTAAACAGTCACTTTTGGACAACCCCTTTCCACCATAAACACACTGTAAACGGGGCAATATGACCCAAAACTGCTGCAAAGAGCGGCTCCTACTATGGCACAAACATGTATTACATAGTTGCCCATTCATCTGAATACTGCGGCCGCATAAACCTTCCATTGGTAATAACAGCCAAGGGTTAAAAAAACCTGGACCCAAACTGATCGCTGGATTCGCTAGAGGTTGTCTGATCCACTGTTGTGCGACACAATTTAGTCTTTAGACGTTGGTAAATATGTCTTACACCTGAGAAGCGCCCACTATACCCTGTCACGACTCATTTTCAAAGATAAAACTCAAATCTATATAAGTTGTCTTAAAGTGAATGTCCACCCTTGAACGCCATTTATTTTCTATTGTGATTAAATTCTTAATATGTCTTAACATCGGTGGAAGCAGCGTTATTCTGATACAGAGCTCCAAATCCCCTGCATAGATTTAATAAACAACACCATGACTACCACCACTAGAGGGAGCTAACTGCAAACAGTTATACCTTGAGCTCAATAATAACACAGTATGCAGCAAGCACCTAAGCTCCCTCTAGTGGCAGCTGCAGGCATGCAGAATTTAATCATTTAACTGTACGTCTATGCCGGGAAATTGGAGTTCTGTATCAGAAAAACCAAGCTCCGACCACTATCAAGATTTGTTAGTCACATGAGGAAACTTTTACTCCATATATAAATTTAGTGGATGGACAGAAGATGTTACGTCGTTCACATAACACGGACCATTTAGAGAATGAGATCTGCTTACAGTCGTGAGGATTGTAGCACGGCCTCTTCTCCTCTGGTCTCCTATCCATAGGGCACATGTTGCTTGGCATGTCGTCATTGGTTAAGCACTGTACAGAACGCTGCATAAAACCAGCTCCACAGGTAACAGAGCACTGCAAATATAACAGAGGAGTATGTAAGAACGGAGAATCACCTGTAGACTCAGTGGTTGTGGGATTGCTGGTCTGGAGCTCATTGTATTGGAGTTCTGCTCTGGAGGCAATATATTAGAGCGGTTCTCCATGAGTTTGGGGCCATGGCTGTAATTGGGGAGAATGGGTTGTATACATAAGCCCATAGATTCATGGACATAGGCTATGTAGGTGAAAGCCCCCTGTCGTAGTCATGATCCCAGAACTGGGGGTTACTTTTAAGGAATTTCTTTAATCTTTACTTGTTTTACAGGTCTTGTATAAGAAAATACTCACCTTCCCCCAGTTGCCGACCCTCCATGAAGCCATAACGGGACATTCTCCTAAAAAGCAGCTTTGTACATTGTTAGGTTGGGTTCCTGGGCAGTTGGCAGAACTTTGGTAGCCATACTCGTAATGATCTTTAGCTGAATACACTTCACTGCATGACACAAGTCTCTGCCGATATCCCATTCCACATGTCACCGAACACTGAAAAAGCAAAACTTCTATATCAACCATAGATGTAAGAAGGGAAAACAAAACAATAATTCCTTGAAGAAGACCGGTCAGCTCTCCTGACTTGTCTGTTTTAGTAAATGTAGTCCCAATGAAATAATAATTCTGTAGAATCTTTTCTTAGAACTTTTCAAAGTGCAGTTCCCCTATTATTCCTCCTGGAAATGTATAAATAATTAATATAATGTATAATAATAATATAATGTATATATAATGTATAATATAATATAATGTAATATAAGTATAAATGTATAATATAGAAATTTCCTCCTGGAAATGTATAAATAACTAGACAACTGGATGTTACCATACCTCTTGTCCATAGGGTGTATCCCTACACTGGACAATGTCCAAAAACTTATGTCAAAGAAGTTTTGTCCCAAATAAAAAAACAAATACATTTTCTGCAGTTCTGATGACCATGAAGTGCAGTGGGCAGAGAGGAAGGGGCATTGGCGCCACAATGAAAGAGGCCCAGCTCACCATTCCTCACTGGATCACCATTGAAGAGAGAGGTGCTTCAAAATACATTTCCCTGACCCTTCCCCCTCTAACTAGTGTTCTGGCAATTTTTGGGGGTTTTCTACTTTGCAAGTGACATAGTCAGACACCATCAACATTGACTGCATTTAATAGGGGAGCAGAAGGTGGTCTGAGGATGTGGTTTGGTATCCATCATATTCCCTATTTATATGATGTCATCAAATGAAATGACATCATTGTCAGTACCTCAGACCACTCCCCAGTTATCCAGATGTATTCACAAGACTGCAGGTTGCAGCTATCTACGTCAGATGGCCTGTTGTTTTCGTCACAGTCAAAAGCTGGGACTTCTTTGTTGTCTTCACTTTCGCAGTAAACTTTGCGGTAGCGAAATCCTCCATCACACGTCTTGCTGCACTGCAAGAAAAAAATAATAGTTCTGGAATTCAGGCTACTAAATTTTCATGTGTCAAAGACCATCATATTAGTAAAAATAAAGATGTCACTTGTCTCCTCCACTGTTGATGAAAAGTCCTTCAAAACCAGCAGGGGGCACCAGTGAGCACAGGACAATACCCAAGCTACAGTTATGTCATTACTTATAATATTTAAATAAATAGATTCTTATTTTATTTTCCATATATATATATTGCACACCAATTATTTTCTAACTAGACCTTATATGTCCACCTGAACACCATTTTACAGTTAGCATCTAGATATAATCTATGTAAAAAGTTGGGTAATTTTATAAATACATTGCATTACATATATGGCATTAACCCTGAGTTACAACATGAATTATAATTTCCTCCACTGCAGCATTCACAATTCTGCTTCTGTTCCAATCCAACAGTACTCCATGCTGGATCAATGTCTAGAAAGAATTTGCTCTGATGATTTCCATTTCCAAGTGTAGACTTTTTGCCAAACACTATTATGCATTCTGATGTAGGAAATACTTCCCATAATACAGGGCAGCACAAAACATTTCAGAGCCCAGTGAAACAAAAAAATATACTGTATGGACTACCAATGTGCAATGACATAAGTGAGGCACATACAATGAGATCACTGATTACTGGTATATTACTAAATGGCCTGTATTTAAAGAAATACCATATATAAGGTTTCTGCAGCATAAGATGTAATAGTGGCGGTTTGGCCTGCAGATCCCTTTTTGACCACAGTGTGTCACTGTTGCACCATTCTGGCATTGAAGTGATGTAACAGATATTACTAGCAATGAATTACACATGTGCAGCAGTAAAAGGCATATAACTGCTTTACAGACCCATTATCGACGCTTGCGCCTTATTATACAACGGAAATTTCTTACCATCCAAAATTTCATTGACAGGCTGAACTACTTTCCCCCACTTGCCGTCAATTAGAAGCAGAACACTATTCTATGTCTATGTCTATGACTATCATGTCATCTGGTTACACAAGAAAATACTAAAGGAGAACATATCAATTTCAAACATACAGCAAAAGTATGATGATCTGGAACATGTCCACACGTTAGTGCCAGATTATCACAAATTTAATCCGATTGATCTCCACCCCCATCCTGTAAATCTTGTGCATGTGAAACTTTTTATAGACATGATTGGTCCCTCCAATTTGAAGTTCCAGGACCCTCATGAAAAATGTGATCAGGGTCCTTTCAGCTTTCCTGATCTGTTTTATAGTAGATGTCACATAATCACGCACGGAGGGAGAACAGGAGTGGTGGCGATGCATAAAACTGGGGGTGGAGGAGTCTGGTTCAGAATTAGAGAGGTAGATATATTGCATAGTTTTGCTAAATTTTATAATTCCGTTTGAGCCAGCCGTAGATGTAAAGATTACTATTTATCCAGTCTATAAAAATTGTGAGCAGATGGGTTAACTGCAGTAAGATTAGTCACTTTCTAATGTGCTGTCTGTAGCTGAAATGTCTCTGTAAACCAGTCTCACATGCAGTCCATTCTCCTGGTGTTTATCACCTGCTTGTGTGACTAACACCTCCCCCTCCCTGTAGTACAGGACATCATATGCCTCTTAATTCCACTGCTCCCTGCACTTCCCCCTGTCTCTGGAAGGATTGTGTTTCACATGCTGGGCAGCAATAGTGCAGAGTCAGTGAGCAATAGAATAGCAGAGCAAACAGTGAGTAATTACAGCACTACCTTACTCCTTCTAATAGAGGGGCATGCAGGCAGCTATAGAGGCAATGTCTTTGAGAAGAGAAAGGAATCATGGGAACTGTAGTTCTTTGCATGTTAATCCCGTCCACAGCAAGCCCTAGCAAAATTAAAACACCAGTGCTGCCCAAAGGTAGGCAACATATAACTACTTCTGAGTTATGGTGGCATCATCTTTTGAGGTACTTATGTTTTTTTCATAAGTTTGGAAAACCCCTTTTTATTTAACAATTGTTAACAATTATGTTTTTTGTATATACTGAAAACATTTGATGCCGACAAATGAAATTCCTCCCCATCAGTCTGAACATATTATTCAAGCATGAAATAATTGCTCCAAATTTAGCGTTTACTTTAGTATTGTCCGTGAAAAAAATATATAGAGCAATGCAAACATCTGATATTTCCCACAATACACATGACAGCTTTAGTCATATAAACAGTTGTGCAGTTCATAATTTTGACCACTAGATGGCAAACTCTGCTTTTTGTTTTAGTGACAAAAAATATATATTAATTAGGGATGCCGCACATTGCTAGAAGTCTATAGATCACGAATGCAAGCTGGTTTAATGACAAGATGTTAAAGTACAAAAAAAGACCCAATGACAGCAAATTCAGACTTTCCAGAAATAAAGTAGATGTACCCTAAGCTGCTAAGTGATGTAGATAAAAACTGTCCTAATAAATCCAAGATAAGCAGCCGCCCAGTCACGTCAGCAACGACTATTAACATTCAATGCACTTTCTGATCTACGAATATGTGAGGCCCTTACATTTACTAAACCTCATATGTCAGACTGTAAAGAATAGGGATCTTTCTATCATCATTATTTCCTATATGTAAACCCATAAAGGCCCTATTACACCGGCCGATTTTGGCCCGTGCAGCGAGCGCCGATCAACAAGACAGCTCGTTGATCGGCGCTCGTTTGCTCCTGTCACACGGAGCTATGGATGGGGACGAGCGGTCGTTACTCCGATCGCTCATCCCCATAGGTTATTATCATGTCGGCAGCGCGTCTCCATGTTTACACAGAGGGATGTGCTGCCGACAATGAAGATATTTTACGTTTTTAGAACGATACGATCAGTAGATGAACGAGCGTTTGCCCGTTCATCTGCTGCTCGCTGCCCGGTTATCGGCAACAGAGTTCTATGAACGCTTGTCTGCCTGATAACTGCCCAGTGTAACACTCCCTTAAGTCTCTTACTACTCCCTGGACCAACATTCACCAGTCACGTTCACTATCTGTGCCGCCTGGCAGACTATGCACAATGAGTCTAGATGCCTAGACGAATGTGGACACCTCTTCCGATAAGTAGGTTCAACCATTTGCCAACTGCATTGATAACATTGGCATTAGAATGGGTGGCACCATAGAGCTGGCTGACTTCAGTGCAGCAACGTCATAGGATGCCAGTTCCTGCAGGTCAGCGAGGATTGACTTTTATGTACGAGCAGCTGCACATAAGTCTGAGATCACCATGTGTAGTGCCAAGTATCAGCTGGATGGTGTAAAGTACCCCACTGTCTGATGGAAGAATCTGGATTTGGCAGATGCCAGGAGAATTCTTAGTGGGCAAATGCATAATGCCAACTATATACTTTGATGGAGGAGTTATACTGGTCTGGGGGCGTTTATCAGGCTTTGGGCTGGGCCCTGTGGTCGAATTAAAAGGAAATCCTAAATGGGTTCAGCACTTTTCACGTTTTCTGGCTTGTCTCTAAAATTGGAATGACGGGGTAGGGAGACAGACAGATGAGCCCTAATCTACCCGCCACTCAGTCCCTGCCTACTTGCACGACCCGTCCTAGGCGACGGCGTACAACTGGGCGACGGTCCTTACGCTCAATACGTGCACAACAGACAAACAGACAAGGGTACACAGAAGCTAAGGGAAAAGGGGCATTTTCCCACGGCAACACCGTGAGCAACAAGAGGAGTGAACGAGCCGAGTCAAACCAGGAGTGTACGAGGTACCAAACGCAGAGCAGGAGAGTAGTCAGTAAAGCCAGGGTCAATTTGAAGCAGAGGTCAATAGTAATAGCTGGACAGAAGAGCCAGGAAACAAGACAGAATCACAGGCAAAGGAGGAGCAGGAAATGAAGGAATAAATAGACCGAGGGCGGGAGCTTGAACCGTCTGGCCAGGCTGTGATAGGTTCTCCCACTCCTCAGCCTACCAGCCTGAGTGGTAGCAGATCGAGTCACTCTATCAGACCTGGGAGCAGATGCAGACTGATTAACCACGGGCGTCAACACGGAAGCTGTGTCTGGCAAAGCCTTTACAAAAATATAAGATTAGTATGTAAGTGGTGAATATCTGACTACAGTAACTTAAAGCTTCTGTCTGTGCCCCTATGCACTATGTGGCACAGACCCCCTCACCCACCGTGCACCATTCATTATACTAGTGTCTTCTTATATGGCACAAGAGGCCCCTTCGGCACCAGGGCCAAGGTCACATGCAACGTCTGCACCACCTATAGCTACACCTTGGAGCTCTGCGGCCATTTCGGAGTTGACCACACACACAGCGCCACTTTTATCTATGTACTATGTCTGGGTTAGCAGCTCAACCCCATTTACATTAAAAGGGCCCCTTTGTATTTGTGGTCTGGGTGGGGGATAGGCTATGAATCTTGAAATGTACAGAACGCACAAATATTAGAGCACACAATCCATTCATTACGCTTCATCGTGACAACAGTTTGGCGACCTATTTTAGCCACACTATGCCCCCATGCACATCCTGAAGTCCATTAAAAGGTTTTGCCTACATAGATCCCTGCCCTGAACTTCTTTGTACACCATTAAAATACCTTTGACTCTACATTCTTGCTCAACATCAGTGCCCATCCTCACATGATCAGTCTGAGTTGCCCCCCACTTGGCCAGTTGGAGCCACAATGAGGCTGGGTTCACACGTGGCGGAATTTCACTTAAATTCCGCTGCGGACACTCCGCAGCGTTAATCCGCAGCGGAGCCGTTTGTCCATTGACTTACACTTTAATTTAGCAGTGTTCGTTTAGACGAGGCGTAAAATTCCGCTGCGGAGCATAGGCTGCGGAGCGGAATTTGGTGTCCGCAGCATGCTCTGTCTGTTGCGGAGCAGTGGCGGACTCATGGCGGAATTTCTCCATTGACTTCAATGGAGATTCTAATTTCCGCAATGAAGTCCGCAGCTGTCATGCACATGTTATGTGTGCTGCGGATCCGTCTTGCTTTTTTAACTTGACATTTCTTCATTCTGGCTGGACCTATGTATTTCTAGGTCTACAGCCAGACTGAGGAAGTCAATGGGGCTCCCGTAATTACGGGTGACTACGTGTGTGCACCCGTAATGACGGGAGCGTTGCTAGGAGACGTCAGTAAATAGTCACTGTCCAGGGTGCTGAAAGAGTTAAGCGATCGGCAGTAACTGTTTCTGCACCCTGGACAGTGACTACCGATCCCAATATACAGCAACCTGTAAAAAAAATAGAAGTTCATACTTACCGAGAACTCCCTGCTTCTGTCTCCAGTCCGGCTTCCCAGGATGACGTTTCAGTCTAAGTGACGGCTGCAGCCAATCACAGGCCAATAACAGGCTGCAGCGGTCACATGGACTGGCGCGTCATCCAGGGAGGTCGGGCTGGATGCCGAAAGAGGGACGCGTCACCAAGACAACGGCCGGTAAGTATGAAATTCGTTTACTTTCACTAGGGAAAGTGCTGTCCCTTCTCTCTATCCTGCACTGATAGGGAGAAGGGAAGCACTTTTCCCGCAGTCCGCAGCAGCTAGTCCGCATCAATTTACTGCACATTTTGTGCAGATCCGCAGCAGAATCTGCAACGCAGATTCTGTGCGGCATTGATGCGGACAGTTGCGGAGGAAATCCGCCACGTGTGGTCATGCCCTAAATGGGTCCCGAAATATGGTTAAAACAAGAAAAAGATATGGACAGATTAACAACATTATAAATGGGCTTCAAGTTATGAAGTTCACTTCTAATAGATGGACCCCATACTCACCGGGGCTCCCTAAAATTTGGATAAGTGCAGGCTCAGACTCAGCTTAATTCCAATGTCCACTCAGAAAGACGTCAAGTGGTCGTCGGGCTGAGGAGAGAGAGGACACTGGAATTAGTGCACCGTGCACTTATCCTTTGCCTTCAATTTTAGCAGAACTAATAGCTAATATCTACCTGCAGTTGTGACACCCAACCACTGGATGGCAGCAGAGCATTGGCAAAGAAGGCTCCCCGATGAACAACTGATCACAGATTGTCCTGCTGGTGGGACCTCCGATCAACTGTAATCTGCGAGGGAATTGAAAGCGTTCAATTCCCCTGCAGCACCACCACAGGATTAATTAAGCATTACATGGTGCCTTTTGAATTCAATGGGCCATAAAGTAATGCACAGACATGCCGGGTCCTCCAGAGTGAGAGACGCTCTTTGTATTATTCTCTGCCCTGGTAAAAGAGTGAACACAGGACCCCATTTATTAACTCCGAAATCTCTTATAGAGTTTTTGAATTTGGATTTTATAAAGGAGACAACACCTTTAAGATAACAAACTAATGAACACCAGAGACTGGGACCCTATGCTACTGGACACCATTATTTGGGTCATTAAGCCCCTGTATTTAAGGGGTTGGTGACTGGATCACTAAACCACTGCACGTGTTTCCATCTTTGCCTTGGGCACCAGATTTTAAGGATTAGCCTCTGATTTGAATGAAGTTGAAGATGTTGTGAACCATTTAGCACTAAAAATACAGAACAATTATTGATATTTTTGGTAAATTTTTAACAGAGCTGAAACAATGACCACAGCCTTTATGTGCAGCCACGCTTGAACGTTAACCTTTTATTTGCCTACACTGAGGTCATGAACATTATTGGCTGAATTAGCATCTTATCATTTTGCTTCCAAACCAGTGACATCGATCACACGTATGTGTAAAGTGCACGGTGAAAATTATCTATTTTTGCTCTATGAATGCCCATGTGACGTACCTCTAGCAAACTGAGTGCAAACTACAACTCATTTTAGTACAAGACCTAAGAACAGCCCATCTTTACCAGGTGCCCATCCATCTACTATAATGGCTTTCTATTAGAGGTGGAATTTGAAGCTCCTCTGCCCCAATGCGACATGGCCTCCCAACGTACATAATTTATATTACAAGTCGTCTCATATCGGGCAGAGTGTATCTTTAGGACCCCCTTAGACTGCATAGGCCTGGGTGACACTGCAACCTCTGCACCCCCTATAGTTATGGCCCTGCTAGCTATAGTTGCAATCCTAAAATGCACACATTTAGAATATGACTTCATTTATCATATCAAGCTGATAGATTCCCTTTAAATTCTGTTGGAGTTCCTTTCTTCCCTGTATAGACATATAGTTAATTCATAAAATTGTTGCAGCCTGTAGCATCCACTAGGTGGAGCTTAAGAGCTAACTATATACATTTTTATTATTGAGTACAATCAGGTCTGTATACACTAAGCTCCACCTAGTGGTGGCTGTGTGTGTGTGTGTGTGTGTGTGTGTGTGTATACATTATGCAGAGGCACCTTCTTAAAATCTGAGTTGTCGTTCCTGTGGGGGAGCTCCACGCTGGTCCACACAGGCCATGGGGAAAGATGATCCCTCTCCACAAGACGCATAGTCTCAGGGGCTCTGTCTATGGTACGAAGAATATGACATCCATACAACTATACTTAATTTAGAAAAACAAAGACTGTTTGGGTATTTTTGGGTTAGTTTTTATAGGTGCTAATATGCTATTTATAGGAGTTTTTTCTTTACAAGCGTATTGTTTGAGTTGAATCTTGGATATTTTAGAACTGGGGGCGCTGTTGCATGTATGACTATGAAAAGTGTTTCATTGCCGCCAATGGTGAAAAGTGGTATTGCAATTCTAAAAAGTATGAACGCAGGATCGGTTTAGAGGGAGGGTCAAAGGGACAATTGACCACAAGTTTCCACTATCTAAGGCCTCCTCCTTAAACAAGGAGGAAGGAGGCAGAAGACAGCAGACACTGGCAGCTGGGGAGCAAAAATGTATCCATTCTGTATGTATTTCATAAAGTTTTTGTACTTTCAAATTTTGATAGTAAGTGGCACATTATGTGACACTCAGGAGGAGGCCTCCACCAACCGTAATCCTGCTTTGTATAGCTTTCCAGTGTCAGTCTTAGTAGCTAAATCATCTGTGCGTCTACATGAATAGTGCAAAAATGTTGTGCAATATTTTGCAATGCTACAGACCTTTCGCTGAGAAACATATTATTTGTAGGAAAGTGGACTAAATTGTCATTTTGCTTTAAATCCTGACTTATGACTAGTTAACAGGATATTATGAGTTGAGACATTTTACTCATGAGCGTTGCTGTGAACCAGGAAAGAGTTAGCAAGGGGTCCCGGAAAGCGTGTGTTACCCAGGTCACCCCCCTGCTGTTAGAGAATGACCCAGTATAACGACTTAGTCAACCTGATGGGAGGCTTGACCTATTTCTGGCAAACTGCCTGTTCTTCCTCATGTCACAGACGGCGATACCACTGTAGAAACTTTGTGACACAAGTTACTTGTTTTCCTCTCTGCATTAACTTTATCACTACGGTAATGACTGAGTGGGATTAAACTGCAAGACAGGGACAGGGACAAGGAGCCTCTCTGGTACCAACTCACCTAATACTACCAGTCATTGTGGATATTAGTAAACTGATTGAACGAAGGTGATTCTGGTCAATGTGCCTCATTTTGCAGTTACTGCAGGGAAGGACTACATTATAAATGAACCATGAGTGAAGATTCCAGATTACATCTTATCCAAGATCTTTGTTTTTCCCATGACTTTTCTACAAGGGTCTTGTGACCACAAGTCCAAGACTTTTCTATAAGTGTCCTGTGACCACAAGTCCAAGACTTTTCTACAAGTGTCCTGTGACCACAAGTCCAAGACTTTTCTACAAGTGTCCTGTGACCACAAGTCCAAGACTTTTCTACAAGTGTCCTGTGACCACAAGTCCAAGACTTTTCTACAAGTGTCCTGTGACCACAAGTCCAAGACTTTTCTACAAGTGTCCTGTGACCACAAGTCCAAGACTTTTCTACAAGTGTCCTGTGACCACAAGTCCATGACTTTTCTACAAGTGTCCTGTGACCACAAGTCCAAGACTTTTCTACAAGTGTCCTGTGACCACAAGTCCATGACTTTTCTACAAGTGTCCTGTGACCACAAGTCCATGTTAACATCACAGGTACCTAATCCATCAGTGAATCAATCCATATAAATGTGTAATCTCCAACTTGTGATGGTTTATTTAAGGTACAAATCATAATTTTTGCTTTTTAATTATATATTATACACTGATAGTCTCCAACCTGTGGCTCTCCAGCCGCATTGAAGCTGCAACTCCCAAAATGTTGGTAGTTAGTACAGTTCCGTGCACATAAGGTCTTAGTTAGAGGAGGATGTACTACTTCCCCAGGAGCACCGTCTGGGGGGCAGTCCTAGGTTTTAGTAGTAAGTGCGTGAAATGTAATAAAACACCTGCATGGAGTGATCGTGTTTCAGTCAACATGAAAGGTAATTAACCCTGTAGTGTTGTTCTACACACTTCCTGGAATGAGCCCAGATACTTCCCTCCTCTTCCTTGTCTCTGTATTAAGTTGTCACTTTTTATGTGTTTTATATGGCAAAAACCAGAGAAAGCACTAGGACCTCTACTACTAGATTAATGCCTGGCTCTCCCTGAGGGGCTTCTGAGATGGGATTGATTAGCCATTTCCAGGCATACAGTGGCATACGCCGTCCATTGTAGAACATTTTTTTTTTATATATATACTACAGAAAAGTATATGTTTTTACTGAACGTCTCTGTATGGAATAGTCTTTGCCGACGCAAACCTCCCCGACGTATGCCAGAAGGACAGTCTTTTCTCATACGTCGGGTCAACGGTGGCCTATGGTTACTTTTGGCATATGCCTACTATTCTATGCATGCGATTTGCTAAACAGCAGGCCAAAATGTTCTGGGTACAGCCTAGAGACAAGCTCCTCAGCCAATTAGGCTTTATGCATATGGCCGTATTATGGCTCCTAGTTGTATGAAGCCTCAATAGGACACTGGCTTCTAAGGGGCCCAACGGTACCTCTATCTGCCTTTCATTCCATACTGAAGTTTTTTCTATGTTTTTTAATAGATTCTGTCCGGGCCATTTCCACCCGATGCTATAAGAGAAAATCTCCATCATATGGCGCCACATGGAGCACCATACAATAGCACGTGGAGTTGCTGTGTGCACGAGGCCTTATAGTACAGAAGCTGGTGGTGCACTGCCACACTTTACTACAGGCTACAAAGTCAGAATACCTCAAACCTGGACTATCTGTGCATTAAATGGACAGCCCATTTAAATAATAACGGCGTAATACTTAATTTCTCCTTTGGTGGCGCTGCAGGGAAATCAAACACTTCTGCCAGGTTCCTCCACTGATTACAGCTGATCATTGGGGGTCCCAGCAGTAGAATGGCTTGTGATCAGCTTATTGTCAGGAACCCTTTTAACAAAAAGGGATGGTCCAAAGTAGACAACCCCTTTAAGAAAAAAAACAACTCAACCCTGGTTGCTTTGGCCAACAAGACCATTTTTCCTATAGACAGCTTTGATACATAAGGCCTATAGGTTTTTGGGTGCACTTTTTTTTCTTTGCATCCGTTGTCCAATTAATTTGGATAAATCATTAAAAATAAATGAGCTCATTAAAGTAAAAATACAATGGTGAGCGTAACCTAAGTAATATATTGTGAAAATATAGAAACCACATTAACTTGTCTATCCTTTTTTGGCAGAATAACTCGCTGGACTTAAAAAAAAAAGAAATTCTCCATCAGTCATCTGATTTGTATCAGGAGCAGACTGAATCCCTGCAGAGTGTAAACCCTGGCAATTTGACAAAAATCTATGAACGCACTCAAGCCTGCAGCTTACACCTCACAAGAGGAACGTGATCCCGACCAACGTCAGGATGAGCATCTTGTACATTTTGAATATTCTGGAGCAGCCCACCCCCCGGATCTCCTACTTACGTCTTGCCATTCTTCTGCTTTCCAAGTGTAAACTGGACAGTCCTCTCTTTGGCAAATTTGCTCTGACACGGGTCTTGTAGACTGATTACACTCAGATGCCCTGGACAATTTCTGAGCAGCGACTTGGCAGTGAACGGTCCTCTGTTGTACCCCTCGGCCGCACGTTACTGAGCACTGGGAGGAAGACACATTCTGTAAGTCACTTTTTTTTTTTTAATTCTTACATTTAGTCTAAGATAATGACATATTTACGTTGAATATCAACACAGCCAGATTCCAATTATTTCTGGATTTTTTTTTACATTTCAGAACAAAACAATTAGAATTTGTGAATTTTTTCTTTCTTTTTTTTTTCTTTATTACAATTATTGTTATTACTGTAATCATACAATTGTGAGAGGGTATACATTTTTAATTGCTATTTGGGCCTAAAGGAGACAAAAAAAAATCAAATAAACATTTTTATAAAATGGCATAAACCACAATGTCACATTTTCTGAAAACACAACACTAAATAAACTATAGAACAAAGTATATAAAGTAGTTTACAATTCGGTTATAAGCATTTATTCATTTTGTCCATCTGTTGTACAGATCTCAGTATAGAGTTATAGATGACTCATAACCCACTTTTACAGGATTTGGAACATGCAGATGTAGCAGAGCTGATCTTGACACTTCATTATTTTGGGCTGCATTGTTTAAGATACCTCTGTAGGTTTACCTACAGTCCTATGTACTCATAGCACATTGTAATACAGTGATTAGTGGTGCCAATTGACACTCAGTTTTGCTAGTACTGACAAACTCAGCTCTGCTATACCTGTTTTTCCAAAAATACTACTAATTTTTTTGCATAATCTGTATCAGTTTGCATCACATTTTCCTCGATATAATATTATATACATGTATTTAAATAATAAAAAATGTTCTTAATTAAGTGTTACAGTTATTAAAAAGTTTCTCCATATTATTTGTCACTGTACTGTCTGGTATAGCCTGTGGGTCTTTATACAATGGGTTAAACATTCGCGCTATTTTTGTGTTTATTCCTGACACTTAATTTACGTCGTTCTCCAAATAATACAGAAATTCCTAATAAGGTTACTAGGCGGACTATGCAATTTAATGTTAGATGACTATGCCAGAAAGGGTTGCGTTTCCTCGGTGTGTGCTGTGCAGCGCAGCAGTCAGCAGGACTAGTAAGAACTGATCTTAGAATGGCCTCTGGTTGAGGAATGAGTCCAATGTTGGGTCTATTACTGGTTCGTAGGGATGAGGGGTGATATCCAAAGTTATATGGAATGGTTAAGGTAGGAGAGACAGTAATGCCATTAAGCACCATGCACGCGGGAGAATGGAGCCTGTACGGCGGCACACAGAGTCCCGGTGGTGTACAACAGTCATAGGGACTCCACGTGCCTCCACATGAGACTAAGTGGGGGTCCGACTGTGGAATTAATTAAGGCTTAGTGCTGCTGATTCCTCATTGATTTTTCTTGCACAGTGACGCAGCCGGCCACGTGCTCTGCAGGGAACTACAACTCGGCCCCATTCACTCGAGCTGTATTGAAGTTCCCTGCATGGCGGGCGTCAGGGAGCACCGCTATGCAGGAGGATTGCCGAAGAGAACTGCCGAAGGGACCTGCGTTCCTTCATTTATGGGGATCGGACGGGGTTTCCGGCGTTCGCACCCCCCAGCGATTAGAATGTTATGGCATACCCTAATGATCCTAGCATTTATATACCCCTTTAATAATTGGTTGTCCTCTTGTGTGAACTTTTTTGGACATATTTCTATTCAGCAGTTTCTCACGGTCTTCTCCTGATAGATGCTGGGAGAGGACTACTAAAAGCAGCCATGACTGAGCCCATATGGGTGGCTACCCAGCTTTCTACAGTCCCTGAATGACATCATGCGGCATCTACAGTCCATCACGACAGACCTTATGTGTCAAACCCGTCTCTTAGAGCGTGCGGCCTTGATCTATGAGGTCCTGGACAATAATAGTTTATATATCAATGTATATAGGACTTTACAGAGGTAACGTATGTAAAATACTCCTATTGAAGACCAGTATCTTGATGTCTAATTTAGCCCCAAATTTTTGGGTACACGTTAGATTTTAGATACGGTGAAGAGTTCTGTTTATGTACCGAAGGTCTCAGATAGCGCTTACATTAAATAAAATTCCCATAGTCCTCTGCCAAATGGCCTCGCAACTTTGCTGTGTCTAGCCAATGTGTTTTCAGCGTGTTGTGTTAGTCGTGCCACACGTCTGTGCCATCTTTTGTTAGGTATTTTCATGAATGCACACATCAAAAATTTATGACGAGACACTGGGCATTTATCAAAACAGGAGCTCTGTGAATTATCAATGGAAAGGAAAATGAGACATGGAGTCACTTAATGGCAACGCTGCGTAAAAACCCACGGTCTCTCAGTACAGTAGATGTCGCTTGTCTGGGCTTTACTTGGTCTACTTTAACCCCTTTGCGCACCACAATGTAAGAGCACATCCTGGTGCAGGGGGTGACGTATCGAGCGGGCTCACGCGCTAAGCCCACTCCATATGCTGCGGGTGTAATACACACTGGCTTGTTCAATTTGCATCCGCAAAATACAGAGTGCTTCTGATCCATATGAATGGCCTTGTTTCCCTTTTTTTACGTCCGTATATTACATCAGTTTTTCTCGTTTATAAGAAACAAAAGTAGGTCGAGGAAGGTCACATGATTGCTCAGACGCCATTTTCTATTTCTTTTACAGCATAGAGAGCTTTTTTTTCTGCATCACTTGACAACGGACAACAGACGGATGTCGTACATGTGCTGTCCGTTTTTTTCATGCTCCTATAACTTTAATGGGCACGTCTGGTCCGCAAAAAGGAACCAGAAAAGGACATGCTGTGAGTTTTTTTATAACGGACACGCGCTTAGTTGAAAAAACAGATGTGTATATAGACCCATTGACTTGTATAGGTCAGCATGCTGTCCGTTGATGATTCATCATTTTCCAGTTGCCCGCAAGTTAATTGTGTCATTAATGTCAGTGGGAGATAGGGCTAGTTCACATGGCGGATTTTGCTCCGGGACCCGCCGCGGAACTATTCTTTCCATTGGCAGTAAGATTCCTCCCCCCCATTGACATCAATGGGAGGTTCGGGCGGAATCCAGCCGAAGATCGAGTAGGACGCTTCTTTTTCCCGCTAGCTGAAAAAATCAGGTAGCGGGAAAAAGAAGCATCCGACTCCCATTCAAATGAATAAAAGTCGGACGTCACAGAATTTTGCGGCGGAAAATTTCCCTCGTGTGAACACAAACCTCTGACAACGGCTTATCTCCCATGGGAACAAGGAATCTTTATTTTCCCCGACATCTACTGTTGTGGCTCCAATATACATTAGATTGTCGGCCAAATTGGCCCGGTTCGGCCGAGTTTTTGTTTAATGTGCACTGTGTATGTTTGAGCGCAGAGTTCTTCTGTTTTATGACATATTAGGCTGTGTTCACATCAGCGTTCGTTTCCACTGAGGGGTTCCATCCGAGGTTTCCGTCGGGTTAACCCCTCAGCGGAAAGTCAAACGGAAACCTCAGCTTCCGTTTCCCTCACCATTGAACTCAATGGTGACGGAGACCTAGCTAAGGGTATGTGCACACACACTAATTACGTCCGTAATTGACGGACGTATTTCGGCCGCAAGTCCCGGACCGAACACAGTGCAAGGAGCCGGGCTCCTAGCATCATACTTATGTACGATGCTAGAAGTCCCTGCCTCGCTGCAGGACAACTGTCCCGTACTGTAAACATGATTATACTACGGGACAGTTGTCCTGCAGCGAGGCAGGGACTCCTAGCGTCGTACATAACTATGATGCTAGGAGCCCGGCTCCTTGCACTGTGTTCGGTCCGGGACTTGCGGCCGAAATACGTCCGTCAATTACGGACGTAATTAGTGTGTGTGCACATACCCTAATAGTTACCGTCTGTTACCGTTGTGACAGGGTTCCGTCGTTTTGGACGGAATCAATAGCGTGGTCGACTGATGTGAACAGGCCCTAAGATTGAGATCCTACTGTAGCACCAAGTTTCAGAGTTTCGTCGCGTCCATTTGAAGGATTTGTTCACACCAAACCTTCTCTTGTAAATAATAGAAAGTTGTAAGACTTGACTTCAGGGACACAAAACAATGCGACTTGTGTCGTGTTAATGAAGTAAACGCTTTCTAACAAGAATACATTCATGACAAATAAGAACAATGCAAACAAGCGTCAACCTTTTACTCCTTCACTTTTAGCACGTACGTCAATCGCAGCATTATAATAAAATGACGTGGACTCATTCAATATCTGTATATGAATAATATCCTCTAGCTATTATCCTGGGACGTAGTATTTTTTTTTTAAATATACACTACTGTTCAAAAGTTTAGGGTCACTTAGAAATTTCCTTATTTTTGAAAGAAAAGCACAGTTTTTTTCAATGAAGATAACATTAAATTAATCAGAAATACACTCTATACATTGTTAATGCGCTAAATGACTATTCTAGCTGCAAACGTCTGGTTTTTAATGCAATATCTACATAGGTGTATAGAGGCCCATTTCCAGCAACCATCACTCCTGTGTTCTAATGGTACATTGTGTTTGCTAACTGTGTTAGAAGGCTAATGGATGATTAAAAACACTTGAAAACCCTTGTGCAATTATGTTAGCACCGCTGTAAACAGTTTTGCTGTTTAGAGGAGCTATAAAACTGACCTTCCTTTGAGCTAGTTGAGAATCTGGAGCATTACATTTGTGGGTTCGATTAAACTCTCAAAATGGCTAGAAAAAGAGAGCTTTCATGTGAAACTCGACAGTCTATTCTTGTTCTTAGAAATGAAGGCTATTCCATGCGAGAAATTGCCAAGAAACTGAAGATTTCCTACAACGGTGTGTACTACTCCCTTCAGAGGACAGCACAAACAGGCTCTAACCAGAGTAGAAAGGGAAGTGGGAGGCCCCGCTGCACAACTGAGCAACAAGACAAGTACATTAGAGTCTCTAGTTTGAGAAATAGACGCCTCACAGGTCCTCAACTGGCAGCTTCATTAAATAGTACCCGCAAAATGCCAGTGTCAACGTCTACAGTGAAGAGGCGACTCCAGGATGCTGGCCTTCAGGGCAGAGTGGCAAAGAAAAAGCCATATCTGAGACTGGCTAATAAAAGGAAAAGATTAATAGACGCAGAACAGCTGAAAAGATGCTGGAAGAGTGCCTGACGCCATCTGTCAAGCATGGTGGAGGTAATGTGATGGTCTGGGGTTGCTTTGGTGCTGGTAAAGTGGGAGATTTGTACAAGGTAAAAGGGATTTTGAATAAGGAAGGCTATCACTCCATTTTGCAACGCCATGCCATACCCTGTGGACAGCGCTTGATTGGAGCCAATTTCATCCTACAACAGGACAATGACCCAAAGCACACCTCCAAATTATGCAAGAACTATTTAGGGAAGAAGCAGGCAGCTGGTATTCTATCTGTAATGGAGTGGCCAGCGCAGTCACCAGATCTCAACCCCATAGAGCTGTTGTGGGAGGAGCTTGACCGTATGGTACGCAAGAAGTGCCCATCAAGCCAATCCAACTTGTGGGAGGGGCTTCTGGAAGCATGGGGTGAAATTTCTCCCGATTACCTCAGCAAATTAACAGCTAGAATGCCAAAGGTCTGCAATGCTGTAATTGCTGCAAATGGAGCATTCCAAGACCAAAGCAAAGTTTGAAGGAGAAAATTATTATTTCAAATAAAAATCATTATTTCTAACCTTGTCAATGTCTTGACTATATTTTCTAGTCATTTTGCAACTCATTTGATAAATATAAGTGTGAGTTTTCATGGAAAACACCAAATTGTCTGGGTGACCCCAAACTTTTGAACGGTAGTGTATCTTAACCTGTTTTTTTTTTAAATTTATATATATTTTTTAGATTCTATTTATTTTATTTTTATGACACTTGCTGTTTTTATATAATAGTGTATGTGCCATTAAAAGGGTTTTCCCATGAGAGACCTTCATGACATATCCACAGGATATGTCATAAATGTCAGATAGATGCGGGTCCTACCTTTGGGACCCGCACCTATCTCCAGAATGGGGCCCTCTAAACCCCGTTCTGCCGCTCTGTGTTGCAGCTGAATAAAGTGAATTCCGACCATGAAAAAGGTTTTATGGTTGTGAGTTACGAAAACAGCGTTGCCCGCTGAGCTGCGCTGTTTCCGTAAGTCCCATGGAACTGAATAGTAGTTACGGAAACCGCGTAGCTCAGCGAGTTAACTCCCGACCATGTAATCAGTAAGTGGCCGGGAGTCAGCGTGAGCACAAAAAGCTAGAATGGGGTTTAGGGGGCCCCGTTCTAGAGATAGATGCGGGTCCCAGAGGTGGAACCCGCATCTATCTGACATTTATGACATATCCTGTGGAGATGTCATAAATGTCCCTCATGTAGAAACCCCTTTAAATTTGCATTTATACTTTTCTCTATACGACATGTTGAGAGACATATTTTATTTGATACATTTTCATCCTAAATTTCCGGGGATACCAGAAACCCTCTCTCCAGTGCACTCGGTGCCTTGTATTATATTATTTGATTTATTCTTTTGTTACCTCTAGGGGTGAGCTGCCCTTTTGTTTAATATTAGAATACAATGCAGTGAGTAGATTTTACCACTTTTGCCACTTATTTGTACATGGCCAAGCTCTATCAAGTCAACATCTAAACCCAGGGCCCAAAATGCTGCTAAACATTTCTAGGAGGAATAACGGAGGCACAATGGAGAATTCTAAAAACATATGTTCCAGAATTTTATTTTGTGGGGAATAGAAGTCTTCAGAAAAATAGACATGTGACAGATCCTCTTTAAATGGGTTGTATGAGATTAGAAAAACATGGTGGCTTACTACCAGAAACAGCGCCACTTTTATTCATAGGCTGTGTATGGTATTGCATCTCAGAACCTTTGAAGAATATATAGCCTACAGCATATTCCTTGTAGGTTCGGTCTCACCAGCCAGATATTATGGGAATATTTCCAGGATGTGTGTATTTTCCCATATAACAGTGGGGCTGTTGTTTAGTTTGGGGCATGTAGGATGGTGGCCAGGTAATCCTGGCAGAAGAACACACGCTGCGTACTATTCTATTATACGACTTGCCTTGAATGGAATAATACTAAGTGCTTTACATCTACAGAGACTTGTACCAGCGTATCCTCACCCGGCTCCTCTTTTTAGTACAAGGCCATTATTTATACTCATCCTCCTCATCCTCCTCCTCAGTCATTTATGTGGTTTGCTTGTGTGCAGTTTATCATTACCATAAGTTTGTGTCCGTATTATGGACTCAACACCTGGAACCTCCACAGGTCTTCTAAACCGAATGTGGATCAGCATAAACCATAATGACCGTGTGAAACCAGCAGTAAGTGTTCAATTTCCCTGCAGCGCCACCTCAGTAGAAATTCAGCATTACACAGTGTCCACTCAAATTAATGGGTTGTCTGTGTAATACAGGACAGGTCCTCCACAGAGAGGCGCTCTTTATAACCGCTCTCTACTCCGTCCAAAAGATGAGGATCCTGAACAGTGAACCCCCCCTATTAACTCAGAATTCCCTAATAGGGTATATAAAAAAGTGTTTTCTAAATGTAAAAACTCCTTTAAATTACATTTTAATTTAGACTCTACTCCTAAATTGCATGAAATCGTAATGTACTTACACATGCAATTTTGTGGTGCTATTTGATGCACGATCGCTCCCCACACCTCACATATGATAGGTCACCTTGGTGACATATCGCTCACATTGCCGAATCCATAAGTAGGATTCAGAATAGTGTCTTGCGGTAATCACCCAAAAAATGCAACACTGCTAAAATTTTTGTGATTGCAAATTTTTCCGATTCATGACATCCAATGTGCACATGCCATGTAATGCGACCCAATATACATTACATAAGATATCGCATTATTATTTGCAGGGAATGTGCATGTGTGATAATCGCCTGCTCATAATCTCCATGGACCCGTGGCCTTACTTATGAGAGGGTCAAAAATTATATCTATCCATAATTTGGGTCTACAAAGACTTTATTGAGTACCTTGTGTCATATTCATTAGATGTAATTGGCATAAGAAAGGAAATAATTACAAAATACACTATAAAGCTGGTTATATATTCCAATTACCCATATGGATCACTCGATCCCCATCATTTCTTGTAGCGCCAGCCCTCTCTATATATAAACTGTTGTGTTTCATCTGTTTTACCTTAGTGGGGCCCATATGTCATAGTAGTCCTAGATAATATAATTGACAACAAATGCAATTCTGCCATAATATACAAAATATTTCAACACTTGTGGCTGTGTACTGTCAAACACATGCTCCTTTTCTCTTCTCTGCTTCTCATATAAACTGAGAATTAAGGAAGACGTTATAAACTGAGACATTCCTCCTCCTGGGGTCTATACATTGGTCAACTTTTCACCCCATGAGAGTCTCCTGATTTTCCTCACATTGCATTTATAAAAGCTTAAAGGGTAACTCAACTTTTAAAAAAACTTTTGACATGTCATGGTGATGTGTCAGAAGTTTTAAACGGGGTCGGAGCACTGAGACCTCCACCAATCGCTAAAACAAAGCGACAGAAGCCCTTGGGTGAGCGCTGTGCCGCGTAGTTTGCGTTCGGCTTTCCTCGGTGAGCGAGCGGTGTACGCACTCATAGACTTTCTATTGAGCCTGTATACTGCTCCGAGGATAGCTGATCTGAAACTAAGCGACACAACGCTCATCCGAGTGCTTCTGCCGCTTCGTTTTAGCAATCGGTAGGGGTCTCAGTGCTCGGACCCCAACCGATCAAAACTTCTGACATGTCACTATGACATGTCAAAAGTTTTTTAAAAGTTTAGTTACCCTTTGATGGGGTTCTCCCATCTTTTATGGCATATCCAAGGAAGATACTGTCTGATTGGGAGAACGGGGCCCCCTGACTCCGGTTCTGCAAGCATAGATAGCTGGCGGCAGTCACATCCAGATGGAGACTGAATGGAGAGGTGGCCGTCCATTCGCACTTCTCTCTATATTGGGAGTTGTGGAAACAGAATCAGATATTTATGGCATATGCTCTGCATATGAAGATAAGAAAGATTACAAATCTTTGATGAATAGGCTTCTTGATCTAATATCTAAGGCCCAGTTAACACTATGGGTAAAATACAGCGTAGCCCCCTACCTCTCACAGCTATTCCTGGTAGTCAGACACAGCTTGAAAAAAGCATCGTCTGAGATTCATTGAGCAGAAAATGTTAAAAGGACTTTTCCCCAAGAACAACATTTATCATCTATACACAGGATTGGTGATAATGTCTGATAGCTTGGGGCCCCATCTCTGGCACCCCATGATTACAAGAATGGAAAATGCTCGACCGCCACTCCTATTAAGCTCCTCCTCAGTGCAGGGGGTGCAGTGAGGAGGAACTGGGGGCTCAGAACCCTCTTTCTAGTGAACGGTGGGGCTCCCCTTCCCCACCATTCACTAGAAAGAGGGTTCTGAGTCCCCCGTTCCTCCACACTGCACCCTCTGCAGTGACGAGGAACTTGAATGGAGCTTTAATGGAGTAGGGATCGAGTGAATAGATGATAAATGTCGATCTTGGGACAACTCCTTTAAATTTAGCACAACTTGAACAGGAGTAAAGCATGTACAACAGATCTACACAGTCCTTACTAGGGAGAGACTGGCCCACCAAAGTACCCGAGGATCCTCCAGTGGGCCCAGGCTCTGACACAACAATGGGCCCCATAGGTCCAGCAGAAGACAACCCGGTTTGGAGGTGACTTTGGAGCAATAACTTGCCACTAGGGTCTATTTCTTATGGGATAATTCACAAATAACCCACTAGACCTTCTTGATGATATGTCCTGTGTGTACAATGATAACAACTAAGATTCCGTATGGATGGAGGGTGGGTCGTCAGAGTCATTTCTTCTGATGGGCCCAAGGAATCCTAGTCTGACACTTGACTGGCAAACCCTATGTGAGCTCTAATGGCAGCCATTAGGCTTGTCATGAAGTTTAAAACAGTGAGAAACAGTGCTTCATCTGTCCATAGGCTGTGCTTGGTATTGCAGCTCGTCTCCATTTAATTGAATATGTCTGAACTGCAATACCAGACACAGCCTATGGACAGACATGGAACTCCTTTTTCCTTATCCTGGACAAAACCTTAAAGAAAAGGCCGAATAAATTTTTTGACAGCTTCGCAGAAGAGCACAACTCCAGGATTTACATAGTAATTTTAGGTAGAAATGCTGTGTAATCCAGAGCAGATGGTCCGTGTCTATGTATGACAAGACAAGAGCAGATAAACATTGCATTACTGGAAGTATTTACCATATTATAGAGGCTCAGTCACATGTGAACCATTCATAGGTAAAACCAGTAATTATAGATGGGATTACCAGAGTTGACAGTTGTGAGTTTTTGGATGGAGGGACTGGGAAAATCTCCTGCCATCCTTAATTACTGGGTCATATTAATCCAACAAGCCATGTGCTTTCTAGCATTAAGACGCAGTATGGGTCCTCAATTACAGCGCGCTTTAATTCTCCAGTAAAACAAGGGTAGATTTCCCACTTAAAGGGGTTATCCCATGAATCATTTTCATACCAAAAGTCCCAAAATGCTGTTAAAAGCTGTTTTACGGTAATTTGCCGCATCTCTAGCATAAAAATAAAATACATTTTTTGTCATTTTTTGCTTCCCTGTGTCCCCCTTGGTGCTGCTGCTAATCTGTTCTGCTGGGGGAGGTGCTCTGTGTGGAATCATTCTCCTTCCTTCTCTGGCAGCTGATACTTTACATGCAGTAGGAGTCTCCTCCACTCTACTTCCATGCTACCGCAGAGGCTCTGCTCCTTACCTGACAAGCTGAGAAGAAGGAGTCTCCTTAGCTATACTGCCATGCTACTGCAGAGGCTCTGCTCCTTCCCTGACAAGCAGGGCAGAAAGCTATTTCTATTGGCTTCTTTGCAGTGAACAGAGGATCACAATGCAGAGATCTGGCTGTGGGGAGAGTAACTGAGTATGCGTGTTTACCAGCACTCAGCTCATTTGGTGGATGTGCACATAAGACTTATTAAAAAAATAATTGTATGCGGTTTGTGGAAAGACATCCCCTATAGTTTAATCCCGGCAGTTTTGCACTGACTGTAGTATTCCTGCTTTAGGATGAGCCACTATTTGGTCCAGGGTAAGAGACATATGATTCCCATAGGAGTAAATATGAACCCACATTCACAGGACAAGCTATTCTAGGAGGCCCCCATAGATTCCAGTCATAGATGCAGCACTGTTTATGCCTCATACATACAAGCATATTAGAACTCCATACATCCTCGCTGTTGTACAGAGCCGTAATATGGCATCCAAAAACTTATATTTGGCCCCACTGTACCTCCATATATTTCTGATTTCATACAGAATCCAACAGGAAAAAAAAATTGTGACGTGCGTCATCAGATACCGTATTACAAAGGTAATCTCCCCTTGAAGCATATCTCCGAAATACGCTGCAGTATTTGCCCCCATACGGCCTTCCTTCATACGGCTCTGTGATGTGCATGGGGCCAAATTCCATGTGCTGTAGGACCGTTTTAATAAGTTGGACCTATAGTGCAGTTCATCCTGTGCTTGCTGGTTCATGAACCTCCATCCTACCTTCTCGCACTGTCACTAGTCTCCGGCCACTGCGTTACGACTCGAGTAGGCCAGTTTGCCGTAAACAGCCCAGCGCGTTTTGCCTCACTGTTTCCGTAAATCCCATAGAAGAGAATGGGAGTTACAGGAGTTACGAAACTCAAATTTATGTTTTTTTTTTTACTACTTTTGCACAACAAAAATACTACTTTTACAAAAAAGTTTGTGTTTGTGTCACTGCATTCCAAGACCCATAATATTTTTATTTCCTCGTAGATTGAGCTGTAAAAAGATTGTTTTTTATTGGGTGACTAGTAGTTTTCATAGGTACCATTTTGGGGTACATATGACTTTTTGATTACTTTTTATTTCTATTTTTGGAGATGGGATGAATAAAAAACTGCTATTCTGGCAGTGTTTTGTAGGTTTTTGTTTTGACGTTGTTCACTGTGTGGAATAAATAATGTGTTCATTTTATAGTATGGGCCGTTATGGATGCAGCAATACCAATGGTTTATAGTTTTTTTATTCTTTTTAATTTTTTACATATTATAGTATTTTTTGACTATTAGGGTATGTTCACACGGCCAAATTTCAGACGTATACGAGGCGTATTATGCCTCGTTTTACGTCTGAAAATATGGCTACAATACGTCGGCAAACATCTGCCCATTCATTTGAATGGGTTTGCCGACGTACTGTGCAGACGACCTGTTATTTACGCGTCGTCGTTTGACAGCTGTCAAACGACGACTCGTAAAAATACAGCCTCGTCAAAAGAAGTGCAGGACACTTCTTTCAGACGTTTTTGGAGCTGTTTTCTCATAGACTCCAATGAAAACAGCTCCAAAAACGAGTTGGTAAAAAAATGAGTTGGTAAAAATGCGAGTTGGTAAAAAACGTCTGAAAAGCAGGGTCTGTTTTCCCTTGAAAACAGCTCTGGATTTTCAGACGTTTTGGTTGACTACGTGTGAACATACCCTTACGTACAATTTTGTGCATTTTAGAGATTTATTTGTTGTTTTTTTTTCACTTTTATTAGCCCTACTATGGGAATTGATCTTTAGATCACTGAGATAATAAACTGCAATACTTCTGTACTGCAGTGTCGTATACCTGTCAGTGTTAGGGTATGTGCACACGACCTCTTTTCAGATGTAATGGAGGCGTTTTACGCCTCGAATTACGCCTGAAAAGACGGCTCCAATACGTTGGCCAACATCTGCCCATTGCTTGCAATGGGTCTTACGATGTTATGTGCAGACGAGCTGTCATTTTACGCGTCACCATCAAAAGACGGCGCGTAAAATGACGGCTCGTCAAAAGAAGTGCAGGACACTTCTTGGGACGTTTTTGGAGCCGTTTTTACATAGACTATTGAAAACAGCTCCAAAAACGGATGTAAATAACGCTGCGAAAACGCAGCGAAAAACGCGAGTTGCTCAAAATACTTCTGAAAATCAGGAGCTGTTTTCCCTTGAAAACAGCTCCGTATTTTCAGACGTATTTTGTTAATCGTGTGAACATACCCTTACACTGATAGGCAGCCTATTGGGTCCTTCCTCCTATTAGGTCTTGCTCCCCATTATTAGGCCCTGGCTGCCATGCTAACCCATCAGTCTCTGCGATCGCATCGCCCTACCTTCCCTCTGTAAAACCACTTAGATGCCGCAGTGAGTATAGACTGAGGGCTTAATCATGTATGTTACAGCTGACACCCACTGCGGATGATGCGGGCATAGCTACTGAGTCCACGCCGTCCCCGCATCCAAACGAACCACTCCTCACACTGTACTATTACAGCGTGGGAAGGGCTTAAAAGAGTTCATACAAGAGGGCAACTCATAGACATACCTAACATGTCTGTTTTTCCCCAAATTGTGTTTATGCACACCTGCTAATTCCAGTCCGAAATGAGGACCTGCTGGTGAACAGGTGGATCTGCTGAAACTCCCTGCGATCAGCAGTCATCATTGTGGGAACTGGCTGCACATTACACCTGCAGCGGCCACTGCAGGTGTAATTTGGTACTACATGGCAGCTCTCCTTTCTGGCAGAGGTCCCCCATGACGTCCATATGTCCTAATGTGACGACCCTTTTAAATATTAGCATAGATAGAAGTAATGCAGGTAATTGTATTGCAAAAAACATGGTAACAGATATAAAGAAAATACATTTATGCCATTTCTCATGTTAGTCTCGCTGGAAGCTGCTATCTCCAACCTCCCATAATTCACTTTTTTTTTTAGCAATCCTAGTTTTATCTGTTTTATCTTAGAGGTCCTGGCATCTATTTAGTTGTCAAAAAAATTCCAATTGAACTCTAAGGAGGCGTTCACTCACAAGTGCAGAGATCCCAGGCTTTGTAGTACAGTGAACGCGTCTAGATTTTATACTTTTATATATACCTCATGCACTGACAGTCCTGCATGTGGAGGGCATATGGATTATAAAGCTTTTCTCCGTCTCTCTCCCACCTGAGCTTGTGACCTGACTGACTAAGCTTGCCCCCCAGAATTCGCTGGTGACTGTGCCAGCGGTGCCAACATGCACTACATATGGTTGCCTTGTAGTGACTAGGAGAGGTGTCTACAGATAACAGGTAAGTAATATATATTAAAGCATATTTAATTTGATTGTTTCCAATGAAAATTTGCATGCATATTAAACACATGGTAATCTTACATGACAGCAAGGAGCATCCAGTTTAGAATTTTAAAATGGAACTCCAGATCCCCCTTATTGAGGAGCCACAGCCACATATTCTTATTGTTGTGATGGAAACCAATACTCTATACACTGACTTCATGGTGAAATCGTTATTAGCCTGTGCCAATCTGAACAAGCAGAGCTGAAGTGTAAAGCATGGGGGAAGAACAGCATTCTGAGCATCTGGCCAGATGGGAAGTGGATTTCAGATGACTTTCATCTCCCATTAGCCAATACAGCTGCAGTCACTGAACACAGCAGTAAAAAGAAAAGCTAAAAAGCTGCCAGAACTAAAGATGATAAATAACAGGTAAGAAGTTTCCAGATGCACTTTGAGTTTAAAGGGTAACTAAACTTTAAAAAAAACTTCTGGCATGTCAAAGCGGCATGTCAGAAGTTTTGATTAGTGGGGTCCGAGCACTGAGAACCCCACCAATGACTAAAATGAATAGAGTTTCTATTGAGCCCGTACTCGAATACATTGATTTCCGGAAAAAGCTAAACAGAAACGAAGCGGCTGAGCGCTCATACGAGCACTTCTGCCGCCTCGTTTTGGCAATTGGTTGGGGTCTCAGTGCTCGACCCCCACCAATCAAAACTTCTGACATGTCACTATGACATGTCAGAAGTTTTTTGAATGTTTAGTTACCCCTTAGGGTGAAATTTTGCTCTAATGCCACAGCTACCCACATGGGCAGGTTTATAGAGAATTTAGGCCTGGGCAACAAGCAAAGTAGCTTGTTTAGGTTCTGTTCACATCTGTCACAGTGTTTCTGCTTATAACGGAAACCGTGACGCAGGGTCAGATCCGTCATCCAATGAATAACACCGGCGCCTGATATACCCAATTGTTATCTGTCTTTTTGACAGACAGAATGGCGCTGCATGAAGCACTAGTCTTCCCGTCAAGTCGGACAAAATCTGCGACGGAGATACTGGTGCAGGTATGAACAGAGCCGTATAGTCACCTTTTCTCATAATTTCAAAAGCTTTGTATATGAAATAGCAATGCCATACCATCCGGATCTGTCAGTAGTTTATTAATTTCCTATCTCCTAACTAATCTAACAGGCGCTATGATGCTGATAACTACAGTGTGATTTTTTTTTCAAAAACATTTATTATATGCAAAGTTATGAGCATTTTTATAAATATGCTAATTTGGCTATACTTGCCACATGGGAGGTGACTCTTTCTTTTCACTCTGGGCAGAGTAATGTTTTCTGTATGACGCTGTCCAATCAGCATACAGCTCCTCCCCCTTCCCTGCCCAGCAACACAGCCTGATCATATAGTATGGGACCCTGGTGTCATGTGAAAGATTAGAATCTCACCTTTCATATGACACCACTGAGATCTGGCTGTTTGAAGTGATCCCCCATCCCTCCAGCCTCAGTCTCTCACACAGGCAGAAGCAGCTTCATGCTGATTGGACAGCGTCAGAGTCTGTGAGGTAGCTCCACCTCCGAAGAATCGCTGGTGTTGACACCCACTTGTCTAGTGTAGCCTCATTTACATATTTAGAAAAAAGCTCATAATTTTTAAAATAATAAACGTTTTGGGATATCATTTTCACTAACATCAGATTAGCTAGAAGATTGGGCATTATTAAACTAGTGACAGATCCTCTTTAAATAATATATTTCACAAAATATCTAAATAATACTACCGTATAATGCAGACTACTAGAAGTGACAGCGGAGGAGTACCGTATGTTTATCCGCAGCACTCTCGGTTTGCTCCTGAGGGTCTTGTCCACAAGGATCCCTAGAAAACCCTCCAAAACTGGACCTACCCCAAAAACATCTATATCTTTTAGCTTTTATATTGATAGTCTGAACACCTTGTGTTATCATGATTCTAATTATTTACTGTATTGTATGCAATCATAATATAGTCCAAAAAAAAGCATTCCCGAGTTCTCTACGTAGACAAAAAATTGTGCCGGTAACTTACTTTTCCCCACTCCCCTGCTTTCCACTTTGGGCACCGCCCCCCTCGACATTTTTTCTGTATGTTTGGCTTTGCAAGGTGCTTGCAGTATTCATTTCCACCATTGGATCCATCTTTAGCCACACAGTACACGGCCCTGTTCTTCACGCCACGTCCACAGGACACAGAGCACTGCAACAAAATCAGAACAAAAAAAATTGTTATTCATTGATTTTAAGATTAAAAAATATAATACAAATATTTTAAAGCACAAAAACTAAATAGAATGTTCCATATGTACATATAGAAATTCATTTTTGATACATAAAATAATATTTTGCTAAAAGGGGTTCATAATTGTTAATGCATACTGTCCTACCAATAAAACACAGATTTCAATGACTGCAGCGCCTTATGTTGGCACTTTTTGTTTACATTCATACACATATGTTGATCCCTATGATGGCACATCAATGCACCAGATGTATGTAAGCAGAGAAACCCCTCTCCCTGACGCATTTCATGGTCTCTAAGATCAACACTAGGGGGCAGAACGGCAGCAGTGGCATTTCTGAGAAGTCAGCACACTACATGTACAGTGTTGGACTGGAGATCCTTGGGCATACGAGTCTCTGTCACCACATTATTAGTGTCCCATCTTGTACATGATGTGATCGGCGCTGTAATGTAGGTAACAGCAGTGTTTTTTATTTAGAAAAACAAACTATTTTCACCAAGTTATGACCTATTTTAGCTTTATGCTAATGACTTTCTTAATGCCCAACTGGGCGTGTTTTTACTTTTGACCAAGTGGGCGTTGTGGAGAGAAGTGTATGACGCTAACCAATCAGTGACCAATCAGCGTCATCCACTTCTATCCATTCATGTACTCAGATCTGTCACTTACTCACACATTAACGTTACTGAAGTGTCTTGACAGTGAATAGACATCACCTCCAGCCAGGACGGGATGTCTATTCACAATCTGGGCACTTTGCTAACGTTTGTGTGGGACTTACAGCACAGCAAGCGTGATCTCGCTTGCTGTGATGTAAGTCCCACACAAACGTTACCGAAGTGTCGGGATTGTGAATAGACATCCCGTCCTGGCTGGTAGTGATGTCTATTCACTGTCAAGACACTTCAGTAACGTTAATGTGTGAGTAAGTGACAGATCTGAGTACATGAATGGAGAGAAGTGGATGACGCTGATTGGTCACTGATTGGTTAGCGTCATACACTTCTCTCCACAACGCCCACTTGGTTAAAAGTAAAAACACGCCCAGTTGGGCATTAAGAAAGTCATTAGCATAAAGCTAAAATCACTCATAACTTGGTGAAAATAGATTGTTTTTCTAAATAAAAAACACTGCTGTTACCTACATTACAGCGCCGATCACATGATGTAAGAGATAGGGACCTTATAATGTGGTGACAGAGCCTCTTTAAGAAGGGATCAAGTGCCTACTCTTCACCTATATAGAGAGCAAGTGAACGCGCACAGACCATAACATCAATCAGGACTAAAAAGTTATTGGTGAAATAGTCCTTAACCTCAAGCAGAAAAAACACTTTCTTATTGTGTATACCAATTAGATCCAAAGAAGTGGAACAAAACTCCAAGGTTTTTCTGTTTAAACTTTTTCAAAAAACATCAGCTACTACAGTAAACCTGCCGATAGACAGCTGCGATCTGTTCAATGATCACGGTCTTCCTGTTTTGAGTGGAAGTGGTGGTACCAACGCATGTGCCACTAGTAAAATCCAATAAATCTCTAGCATAGAATAAGGTGTCCATAGGTGGACAAACATCTGACACTAGTGATGTGGGACATCTGACCATCTGTGGCTGCCTATAGTTTTCATGGGAATTAAAAAGACTCATATGGCAATAATCTGAATTATGTTTTCGCTTCCTTGGATTTCTTGGATTGGAACTAGACCTATCCGAAGAAACGTCAATTCTCATATTCATTATGGAAGATAATGGACCTGACATTCAGAACCCAATTCACTTTAAGATCTATATAAATAACCCAAAATGTGCCCAACCTTATTTAAATATTCTGAGATATAGATATTCATTTAGATATGTAGTTAAATGCATTCTACTGTTCCCTGTTATCAGTGTTCTTCGGGGTGACTGACAGAAGGTCTACTAAAATGTCTACACCCCAGATCATTACTTTATTTGCTGCACTAGTATGGTGGTGTATATTTTAGGTTTTAAAAGAGAAATAGCAACTACTTTGGTCTGTATCCTCCAAACCCCTTTTTGAAAAATTCGACACAGGGTTAATCCACCAAAAACAACAAGAAGTTCAAATCGGCTAACGCGCTTTCTAAGACTATTTCATTTTATTTTTGTAGGTACCATATTCACATCAAGAGCATCTATCTAACTAAAATGTCTGTACACAATAACTAAAAAAGCCATCTGTTGTTCTATTCATGGTGTCTCGGCACCTTTCGTCAACCTTTCTTAACAGGTTCAGTGAACATCCTTAGTCTTGACCACTTGTGGTATTCTGACACGTTCACTTTGATTCCTTCTAAGGCTCCTCTAAGATGTTAGAATCAAAAGAATTCTATATCGTGACCGAAATTAAACATGACAGCTGCTTGTAGCACCGGCCTCTCAAACAGCACGACGCATTTCGCTCCGCCATCAATTTGCACAGTGCTCCATGACATGCGGTTTCATCATACACTTCTACAATTATGGCAATTCTGGTAAATTTTACTGTTATTTTTTTTACTTTAACAGGAAATAAAAACATCAAAGGGAAAAAAGGAGACAGTATACAGAGGCCCCAATCACCAAGCTGGCCTCCGGTTCTTGACATTGCCGCCCATACTTACCGCTGTGCTTTTATCACAGGAAAAATGCTATTTGGTATGGTCAGTAAGCTGCATCATTCGGTAGGCAAATACAATGTTCTCAAAGATCAAATATAATTGGATATGTCAGGGCGGTCACAGGGAGACTGTCTTAGTAATCATTAAATATAATGGCAAGTGACGCGAAAGGAACAATTCCAAATCAAATAACATCCGAGATATCCCCACCATAAGGGGGGTAACCTCCCGCTCTTACAATTGTGCGTGCAATTTTCGGCCTACATAGTAATGTATATCATGTGCAGGACAGTCATACTCATTTTCCATTTGTCACAAAAGTAACGTTGCAGGTGGAAACCATTTTCCTTTAGGTTCAGACCTCAATGGAGGTTAGCTGACATGACAACAAATATCTTCTAAAAAATGTAAGGACCATTGGAAGCCATTTATATAGTCATTTGGCTTGGCCCCTGACCCACGTCTGTCTGTACAAGACTGATTGAAGCCACAATCCTTCTTTGTTCAACATAAATCAACTATAACACACAATTGAGACAGCCATTTTTTGGATTCAAGTCAATTATTATTCTTAAAAAAATTCCTGTGTAGTCACTGCATACACATAGTATACTTAATATTGCATATGTTTGTAGAATATACATTTATTTGCCTTCTTGCATCCCCCTTAGAGTATTCTGTAGACTGTGCTAACAGGTTGCCCAGCAACCACATGACTTCCTGTTTGGATGACCACCATTTCAGTACATATAGCTACATGCATAGAAGTGGTCACAGGAAGTTCTATCTGCTCTACAATACGCGGCCTCTCCATGCTTGGCTTATTTAGGTCACTCACGCTCAGGCAACATGTAGCATGAGAAGACAAAGGAAAATGTGTGGGAAAAAAGATGTTAAGTCATGTGCTATTTGTGTAATGAAAGAGGGACTAACGGGGGGGGGGGGGGGATAATGTGTAGCAAGTGGACAACTGTAAGCAAACATATATTTCCATAAACACACGCTTTCTAAGCAGCAAGCAATGGCAAATCTAACAAAGGCCGACTGTCCACAGTAACAGATGGACATGAGGTGTAATGCATTTAATCCACCGTAGGAGATGCCTAATTTGCTATGGAGGTTAATGTTATGGAGAGGCAGCAGACGTGTTCCCCTAAATTGAGCCGTTTATCACCATTTTTCAGATCTGGAAGAAGATTGGAGTCTGACAGCATTCCAAATAAGTTATGTTCTACAGCTAGAAACATATGACCTCTGCTGAGATCAAGAAGTGGACAGCCAGATTCATGTATTGTTATATACATGGAATATTTAGGATAAGTCTTTCTTTCTTTCTTTCTTTCTTTCTTTCTTTCTTTCTTTCTTTCTTTCTTTCTTTCTTTCTTTCTTTCTTTCTTTCTCTTTCTTTCTTTCTTTCTTTCTTTCCTTCCTTCCCTCCTTGCTTCCTTCCTTCCGTCCTTCCTTTCTTCTCCTTCCATTCCTTCCTTCTCCTTCTTTCCTTCTCCTTCCTTCTCTTTCCTTCCTTCCTTCCTTCCTTCCTTCCTTCCTTCCTTCCTTCCTTCCTTCCTTCCTTCTCCTTCCATTCCTTCATTATCCTTCCTTCCTTCTCCTTCCTTCCTTCCTTCATTATCCTTCCTTCTCTTTCCTCCATTCTCATTTCTTCCTCCCTTCCTTCTTTATCCTTCCTTCTCCTTCCTTCCTTCCTTCCTTCTCTTTCCTTCCTTCCTTCTCTTTCCTTCCTTCCTTCTCTTTCCTTCCTTCCTTCTCTTTCCTTCCTTCCTTCTCTTTCCTTCCTTCCTTCTCTTTCCTTCCTTCCGCACAGTCTGAACCTTATGCTAGTTCAGATCCTGCTTCATAAATGACACTGAGGCTCTATTCACACTGTGTTTGCAGTATATGTTCAGCGTATGCGCCGGGAAAGCTCCAAATGCATCAACACGGCCCCATTGACCCATTAACTTCTGCCAAAAAAGTGTCCTTTTGGCATACATCAGGGATGTATTCAGCATCATACTTTTTTTTTTTACTGTGTTCAATAGAGTAGTCGACTACGCTATTGCAAATAAAGGCTTCCAGTAAAAAATATATATAGTGTGGGATAAGTTTATTTTACAGTGGGTCCCTATGGGCAACATATGCCACTGTTTGCCTATACAATGGCATATTTTGGATCCTTCGTTGTAGGTTTACGCTGGAAAATACTGCCAAAGTATACCTACAACTGAAGACTCAATGTGAATACAGCCTAAGGGCTTGTACACACACAACAGAATTGCTGCAGAAAATTTCTGCAGCAATTCCGTTGAAAGTCAGACTTTCCGCTCCTGCAAAAACGCACATCCTGTGATTTTTCTGGGAGAAAATGGTGTGTAAATTGCTGCATTTTTCACAATGATAGGAGATGGCGACATCTCCTCTAAAAAACGCAGCAATTCTGGACACTTTCCGCAGCAGGAGTTGACATGCTGTGGTCTGAAAAATATGCACCGCAGGTCAATTTCTGCTTGGAAATTTCTACGCAGCGTGTGGATGAGATTTCTTAAATCTCATCCACTATGCTGCTACTGTATTCTGCTGCGTTTTTTCCGTCCGAATTTCCGACAGGAAAAATCGCAGCAATTCCGCAGCGTGTGGACGAGCCCTTACACTGCAGATTCCTAACAGCAGCATGGTTCCTCTCTGGTAATATATAGGGTGGCCTTCCCCAAGCATTAAACAGAGTATTTTTTTTCTTTCTTTACCCCACATAGAAGTGAGGGTGAGTGGAGTTTTCCTTGTCTGGATGGAGGGTAAGAGAAGATTGAATGCATTGCTCTGCTGCACAGCATCACGGTACCTTTATAACCACGCATATTGCATTTTATCAACATGGCAAAATAAACAGATGCAGCAGTCTCCAGTTTAACACAATCCATCTCTGAGCCATCACTTTTCTATTAGCTGTTACATGGTCCTTCAGAGACAATTAGCAAGTGACCTTACTGTCATTACTGTCACTTGCTAATTACCCTTTATGAGAAGCTGCCATGTTAACAAGACTGAATGAATGAACTCGGCCACATCTGTATTCTCTCTACTATTATTCAAATATCTTCAGTTTTACTAATCTCCTGAAACAAGTGCCATTGTCCTGAGTTTATTTGTCCTTTAAGGTACTGCCACTTCAGGGTTATTCCCAGGATCCTGGGACCTCTCTACAGCCGGACTCTATTATAGTGTAATAGCCCTAGTTACTATCTTTGTCAAGAGACAAAAGTTCTTTTAATCTGAGTTATCTGTGATGCTCCTCAGTGTCCCGTTCCTCTTTGATATACCATACACTTTAAGATTTGCAAGACAATACACTTATCATTTTGCAATAATCAATATGTTTCTATTTATTCTAGTTTATTTCTCCCTCTTTATAATCAAAGCAAATAGGATTGCAAGTAGGCAAAATCATAAGGGGCACCAAACTGAAGGGAGGAATTTGGTATAATCCAATTATTTAAAACAGATGGAAAACCGGCACTGTGGAATAAAAATTGCAATGTTATAACATGAACACATTTATTTCAGGCTAAGCATGAAGACGACCCCTTTTATTAGGACTTGTGAACGTCATAGTGGAGGGTCCCCCTCTATGGCCCAGAGTGAGTAAGAGCGACTCCTGTGTGGTTGACCCAACCCAACAATGTATTACATGGTGGACAACCAATTTTAATGTCAAACATATAAGCGTATGTTCACACGGCTTATTTTCGGACGTTTTTCGTAAAAAAAATTGGAAGCAGAATGCCTCCAAACATCTGCCCATTGATTTCAATGGGAAAAATGGAGTTCTGTTTTTTTTACGCGGCCATTTTGAATAATGGCTGCGTAAAAAAACACCCACGAAAAAGAAGTGCATGTCACTACTTGAGCCGTAAAAAACGCAGCGAAAAACGCGAGTTGCTAAAAAAACGGCTGAAAATAAGGAGCTCCTTATTTTCAGAAGTTTTTTTAGTAAGGGTATGTGCACACACACTAAATACGTCCGTAATTGACGGACGTATTTCGGCCGCAAGTCCCGGACCGAACACAGTGCAGGGAGCCGGGCTCCTAGCATCATACTTATGTACGATGCTAGGAGTCCCTGCCTCTGCGTCTAACTACTGTCCCGTACTGTAATCATGTTTTCAGTACGGGAGAGTTGTCCTGCAGCGAGGCAGGGACTCCTAGCGTCGTACATAAGTATGATGCTTGGAGCCCGGCTCCCTGCAGTGTGTTCGGTCCGGGACTTGCGGCCGAAATACGTCCGTCAATTACGGACGTAAATAGTGTGTGTGCACATACCCTAAGTGTGTGAACATACCCTAATACTAGATTTAACCAGCAGGGGCTGCTACAGTGAAAATTCATGGCTCCTCCTGGCAAAAACAGGTGATCGCTGGGGATTTCTGAAGCCGAACCCATAGCGATCAGTTGACCACTTTCATGAGTTAACCACTTAAATAATCTTCAACAAACATGTAAGTAGAGTTTAAATTTGATGCCTATGGTCACACCAAAGCCACGTAGTCCTAGCCTTTTAATGTGAAATCCCTGTAGGCAACAGATCAACCGACAATGCTTCAAGAAAATCACATTAAAGGGATTGTATGAGATTAGAAAAATAGATCTGCATTTTTTTTCCAGAAACAGCGCCATTCTCTTCCACTGGCTGTGTCTGGTATTTCAGCTCTGCCGTATTCAAGTGAATAGGGTTGACTTGCAATACCGGACACAGACCATGGACAAGAGTGGCGCTGTTTCTGGAATTTTTTTTAGACCTTGGTCTTACAATACATTTAAGGGCTAGACAGGTGACTTTAGATATCCTAGACCTGAAAGTCTAGTAGCAGTCAACAGAGACCTTCATTGTCACGTAACTGTATCCATTCGCTCCTACTGGATCGAGCGATTTGGCTCATACAACCCATTCATGGCTAGGGCTGTGCTCCTAATGTGATGGTGGAACCCTAGCATAGCTGGAGAATATGTTTTCTATTACTATTCAGCATAAATGAGATTCAATTTCCCATACATTAAAGCAAACCAGGTACTAACAAATATAATAACAGCAATCTAGCCACATTGAGATGTTCCACCGATCACTAAAGCAAGAGGGAATTTAGTTAAAAACAGGTCTTTGTATTAAAATTTAACCGTATGACCTTTTTTTGGCAGGAAGGGGAGTAATGAAGAACCGCTATATGTACACGAAAACATCCGTATGTGTTTACAGTGTGTCTGACAAATCTAATAAAAAATGTGTTTTCTCGAAAATAACAGAACATTTGTATTTTTTTTCCAGGTACGCAGAGGAGAGAAGGGTAGAGTATTTCAGCATATGTATGCCATATGCGGAGAACCCAGCAAGGCGCTTTTTTTAAGAACAGTAATTTATGGGCCCCCAGAATGCTTTGCATATGTCATACAGAGTTCTTAAAACACAACTCGGACAATCTGTTTACAACTGTTTCCTATATACAGCAGTTATAGGTAATGTAAGAATTATCTCCAATCTTTTCTTACCATGTATAAGATTAGAAAAACAGGGATGGTTTCAGAAACAGCGCCACTCGTGTGCATAGGCTATGTCTGGTATTGCAGCTTAGCCACAAAAAAATGAATGGAATTGAGCTGCAATACCACACACAGCCCATTGACAAGAGTGGTGCTGTTTCTGAAGGAGAGCAGCCATGTTTTTTCATGGAATGTTCTTAATGGAATGTAGATAACTTGATACATTAAATCCTAAAATTTCAAAAATATTTTACAATACAAATCTATTTGGCAAAGTGGAGCAGAACCCTATTTTTACTAATCACGTATAAAATATGTATAAGGAAATTCCTTTAGAGTATGTTCACACTGCTTATTTTCGGCCGTTTTCGCCTCCAAACATCTGTCAATTGATTTCAATGGGAAAATCGGCGTTCTGTTCCGATGGGTCGTTTTTTTAGCATAAGGAAATGCCCGTGAATAAGAAGTGTATGTCACTTCTTGATCCGTTTTTGGAGCCGTTTTTCATTGAGTCAATGGAAAAACAGCTAAAAAAAAACGGCCGCAAGTTTTATTTGCAAAGTATTATTCATCCTATAGTTTCATTCTTTAACAACTTCCCCACGATTCCATGAAGTGCGACACTGTAGGAAACAATGGGGCAGATTTATCAAAACAGTCTGACTGTAAAACTGGCCTCCTTGCCCATAGCAACCAATCACAGCACAGCTTTCATTTTTCTAGAGCAAGTTAAGAAATGAAAGATGAGCTCTGATTGGCTGCTGTGGGCAACAAGGACAGATTTACTGTCAGACAGTTTTGCCCCATAATTATGGTGACGGATCCGGTGCAAGTGGTTTCTGTTTGTCACCGTTGTGTAAGGGTTACGTTGTTTTGACGGAATGAATAGCGTTGTCGACTACGGTATTGCTACTGTCAAAACGACGGAACCCTTGCACAACGGTAACAAACGGAAACTATTTACACTGTATCCGTCACCATGAAAATCAATGGTTTCCGTTTGTTTCAGTCAGGGTTCCGTTCTGAGGGAAAGCTCTGACGTACGCCTGAACAGAGCCCTGATGCAGATGTGAACGAAGCCTTACCAGCTTAAGGCTGGATTCACACACATCGTTTTGCTGCGTTTTTGTGTCTTTTTTGTGACATTTTTAATGGCGTTTTTTTTTTCGCAGCGTGCTTTGTTACGTTTTTTTATCAGTGCGGCAAGCTGTTAAATTACAGTCCGTAGTAAAATATAAAATACTCTACACACAACTGTGTTTTGATTAGTGGCATTTTTGAGGCAATTTTGTGGTCAGTGGAAAGTGCTCTGCGATGCGTTTTTCAATTCCGCGGTCTGTCAATTTATGCTGCGTGTTCTGTGCGGAGATGCTGCGTGTTTGGCCCATAGACTTCACTGGGGAGCAGAAATTCCGCCACAGATTTATGTTGTTGCGGTTTTTACAGCATTTACGCAACAGAAACGCAGTAAAAACCGCTGGAAATTTAACACTAAACCGCAGCGGAAAAGACGCAGCATTTCAACAGCAATATTAGCAGGAAAAACTGATTTCTGTGACAGATTTACCAGCGTTTTTCTAGAGATTCTGCTGCAGATTTTCTGTTGTAGAAAATCTGCAGCATATCCTGTGTGGGAACATACCATTAGGCCTCATTTACACGAGCGTATTATACGCGCGTGCGACGCGCGTGCTTTTCACGCGTGTCGTACGCACCTATAATAGTCTATGGGGCTGTTTAGACGATGCGTGAATTTTGCGCTGCGTGAGTGCGTTGCGTAAAACTCACGACATGTTCTATATTCTTGCGTTTTTCACGCAACACGCACCCATTGACTTCAATGGGTGCGTGAAAACAACGCATGCCACACTGACGGTCCTGCGTTGCATGCGCGAAAATCACGCAAGAGCTGTCAAAAGGATGAATGTAAACAGAAAAGCACCACGTGCTTTTCTGGTTACAAACATCCAAACGGAGTGTCAAATTAGAGATGAGCGCACCGAACTTCACCGGGTTCGGCCGAACTCGTTTTAACCGAACCCGGCAAAAAATGTTCGGGTACGCGACGTCAGGAGACAGTCACTGCCCACGGTGCTCAAAGACTTAAACTGTTTCAGCACCATGGACAGTGACTTTCGATCACAATATACATATACGTGTAAAAAAAAACAGAAGTTCTGACTTACCGATAAGTCCCGGCTCCTTCCTCCAGTCCGACCTCCCGGGATGACAATTCAGGCCAAGTGACAGCTGCAGCCAATCACAGGCCAAGCACAGGCTGCAGCCAATCACAGGCTGCAGCGGTCTCATGGCCTGCCGCGTCATCCTGGGAGGTGGGGCCGGATGACAAGAGAGGGACGCGTCACCAAGGCAACGGCCGGGAGACCGGACTGGAGGAAGCAGGCAGTTCATGGTAAGTGTGAACGTCTTTTTTTATTCACAGGTTGGTGTATATTGTGATCGGCATTCACTGTCGAGGGTGCTGAAAGAGTTACTGCCGATCAGTTAGCTCTTTCAGCACCTTGGACAGTGACGGGCGTCGACTACCTCATCTCTATGATGGCGGCTGCGTGAAAATCGGAGCTGTCAATTGCCTTTTGCGCACGCAAAACGCACACGCTCGTGTAAATGAGGCCTAAGGCCGAGTTCACATGAGCGTAGTTCACGTCCGTGATACGCGCGTGAAAATCACGCGCGTCACACGGTCCTATGTAACTCAATGGGGCCGCTCAGACAGTCCGTGATTTTCACGCAGCGTATGTCCGCTGCGTGAAACGCACGACATGTCCTATACTTTGAGGTTTTTCGCGCATCACGGACCCACTGAAGTCAATGGGTACGGGAAAATCGCTCACGACACACGGAAGCACTTCCGGGTGACGCATGTGATTTGCGCGACAGAAAGAAGTGAAGGTAAACATAAAAGCACCTCCTTCTTTACTGTTTCGTAACATAAAAACAGAGTGTCATAATGATGCCGGCTGCGCGAAAATCACGCAGCGACGCACCACATACTGATGACACGCGGAACTGCAAGGCGCGCAAAATGCAGCATTTTTTGCGTGCGCAAAACGCACACGCTCGTGTGAATAAGGCCTAAGGCTGAGTTCACATGGGACGGATATGCTGCGTAAAAGCACCCAGCGTATCCGTATGTTTGCCGCAGGGAATTCCGGTAGAAAAACTGCACCAAACTGTGGTGCAGGTTTTCGCCCGGAATGTCCGCTGCAGAAAACTGCGGCACCAGCCGGCCTCTTGGGATGACGTTTCAGCCCATGTGACCGCCGTTACAGCCTGTGATTGGCTGCAGCGGTCACATGGGATGAATCGTCATCCCAGGAAGCCGTGCCGGAGGGAGGAATACAGACTTCTGGGTAAGTATCAGGCATAAAACGCAACAACTGCTATTTGTTGCGGGATTTGGCTCCCCATTGAATTCAATGGGGAATTCCCGCAACAAATAAGCTGCTTTTACGCAAATACAATTGACATGCTGCGGAATACATTTCCTCAGCACAAGTCAATTTCTGAGAGGCTTTTCCACTCAGTTTTTACGCAGCGTGTGGACGGCGTTTTTTAAATCTCATCCTCTTTGCTGCTACTGTATTCTGTATTTTTCCGTCTGCAAATCCGGATGGAAAACACGCAGCAATTCGTGTGAACAAGACCTTTCAGGTGTCTGAAACTGGCCACTGACATTAGCGGAGTTGATGAAACAGTTTCCTTAATTCTTTACTAGTTGGGGTACTATTAAAAAGTACAATCAAAATCAGTTTGATTATCTAAATCCAATGGGGTGATTTTTAAAGGGATTGTCCACTTAATGGACTGGATACCCCTCCTGAATCGTATTCTGTAAATTCCACTTTGTAGTCAGGTGTTTCCAGGTTGTCATGATCCACTACAGAGGCATCAAATTTGTGACAATCCAACATTTCGTGATTCCTTTTTTTGGGATCGGGAGTTCATAGTGATGAAATATAATGATACAATAATACAGTAAAGTATAAAAAAACGCTGCCATTAAATAAAGTGAAGTGCAATGATCAGCACTAAGTACAGTAACCCATAGCAACCAAACATTCCAATAAACTTTTGATGTATTTCCCCTTTAAGTAAACCAGCTTCAATTTGGAAGAATCTGCAGCAGCTGGTACCCACAGCGCCCGGTATCGCTCATTCCGCACCGGATAAAGGACTGTAACGTTACATTACACAGAACATTAGTTTGCATTCTCAAAAAAGTCAGGAAAGAGCGATCCCCGGTCTTATGGATTTCTGTGCCTGCTTTCTATGCAGCGCTACGGTGTCGCAAGAGGCCTCTAAGGGAAGGATGATTTACGAGGTCATTACAGTACATATTAAGGTCGGCTCTTCTTCTATGCAGGAAACAAAAATGTTAGTGCGAGCTTTTATAAAATTCCTGCATCTGTTGCTAGTAAAAGTTTAGGGGAAAAATGGTGGTTACCATGTTTATAATAAATGACTAGTACTGCATAGTCTATCAAAGTGAACTATTCATTACTAGGGATGGGGTACTGTATAAAGCGATGTATACCTATATCATACAATATAAACATACTGCCACAATCACACGAATAAAACATACAATATTACAGTTGTAGATATATTGCGTGCAATGTTTTGCCTGCAGCAGATCTATAGATGTCCTCCAATTGGAAAGGCAAGAGAAGCTGTAGGGACCATCAGAATACTATTCTGTACAGTGCCACACAATGCCAAAGTAAATACCACCATATAGTGCTCAAATACCAACATACAGTCACCAAGTAACAGTTCCATGTGTCATTTAATAACAGGGCTATACAATTAATAATAAAATGTCTGGTGGTCACAAATGCCCCTGAGGCACTCCCTGCAGCAGGTCGCACACCCATAAGGCCGGCCATGGGGATCTATGATCTCTATAAAGGTGCATTTTCATGTGCCGAATGCACACTAGTGTGCTGCGTGGCCAATACCCGCATGGCATAACCATGCATGGTTTGCAATTTGTTTTTTTGCTATGCGGCTATACAGATGAAACATGTGCTTTTCACCTGTTAAAGGCGTGCAGTGAAAAACGGCGTTGCAAAACTACCGTTCGGCATGTGAGACTTTACACACCTGTATTTTACTGATTACCAATGACATACAAGACCCCTTAGGCAACTTGCATATAATATATTTCCCTGCTTTGAGCACTGTTTGGCACAATTAGTTATATGAGCACAGTTTGGCGCTATTATTTATGAACTATTAAGCGCTATTATATGGGCACGGTATGGCACTATTATTTATGAACTATTAAGCTCTAATATATGAGCACTGTTTGGCGCTATTAGTTATATGAGCACTGTTTGGCGCTATTATTTAGTAAATATTAAGCTCTATTATATGGGCACTGTATGGCACTATTATTTAGGAACTATTACGCTCTAATATAAGAGCACTGTTTGGTGCTATAACTTATATGAGCACTGTTTGGTGCTATAAGTTATATGAGCACTGTTTGGTGCTATTATTTAGTAACTATTAATCTCTATTATATGAGCACTGTAGGACGCTATTATTTAGGAACTATTAAGCTCTAATATATGAGCACTGTTTGGCACAATTAGTTATATGAGCACAGTTTGGCGCTATTACTTAGGAACTATTAAGCGCTATTATATGGGCCCTGTATGGCACTATTATTTATGAACTATTAAGCTCTAATATATGAGCACTGTTTGGCGCTATTAGTTATATGAGCACTGTTTGGCGCTATTATTTAGTAAATATTAAGCTCTATTATATGGGCACTGTATGGCACTATTATTTAGGAACTATTACGCTCTAATATAAGAGCACTGTTTGGTGCTATAAGTTATATGAGCACTGTTTGGTGCTATTATTTAGTAACTATTAATCTCTATTATATGAGCACTGTAGGACGCTATTATTTAGGAACTATTAAGCTCTAATATATGAGCACTGTTTGGCACAATTAGTTATATGAGCACAGTTTGGCGCTATTATTTAGGAACTATTAAGCGCTATTATATGGGCACTGTATGGCACTATTATTTATGAACTATTAAGCTCTAATATATGAGCAAAGTTTGGTGCTTTTATTTAGTAAATATTAAGCTCTATTATATGGGCACTGTATGGCACTATTATTTAGGAACTATTACGCTCTAATATAAGAGCACTGTTTGGTGCTATAAGTTATATGAGCACTGTTTGGTGCTATTATTTAGTAACTATTAATCTCTATTATATGAGCACTGTAGGACGCTATTATTTAGGAACTATTAATCTCTAATATATGAGCACTGTTTGGCACTATTAGTTATATGAGCACTGTTTGGTGCTATTATTTAGTAACTATTAATCTCTATTATATGAGCACTGTAGGACGCTATTATTTAGGAACTATTAAGCTCTATTATATGAGCATTGTTTGGCGCTATTATTTATGAAATATGAAGCTCTATTATATGAGCACTGTATGGCATAATTATTTAGTAACTATTAAGCTCTGTTATATGATTACTGTATGGCATGGTACCGTTGTGTGTGTACTGTATGGTAGTTCTTGAAATTGTGATCATACTACTGCATGTAATCTTTTAATGTTATTATTATTACTTCCATCATTAACTGCAGCATTTCGCAACAGCTAGAGAGCGACAGACTGGAGACCACTGCCATAGAAGATGTTTTTTTCACACACATTGCATCAATAATTGTCCCACATATTCCAGTCCTTCCAAACTACTACAACAATGTGTTCTTATGTAAATGGTGACACTTATTGTAACCGTTCCTTTTAATAATTTCAGATTTGTGTATACAATTTTGTGCAAATTCGTTAGGGTCACAATACAGATACGATACAGATTCTGAACTGATCGGTAAGCTGTAAGTTGCTATAACAACTCACGGCACTTGTCATCATTCAGACATTTTAATTCTAAAGTTCGCAAGCTATTAGAAGCAAAGAAACCTCACAGAAAATACAAGACAATGAGACTACAAATGCTGTATGTGATATTTGTGACAACTTTAGTTTTTTATTCCCTTTGTTCGGCACCATGGCGATGATGTCATCTAGTTACAGAACAATTTATACAAAACCTATGAGAATACAGGGTGCTTGGAATGATTAAAATCAAAGGTCTAAGAAAGTTTACAATTTTCAGGAATTTGTTACATCCTATAGTTGTTGCCCACTAATCTCACCCACACTATAGCCTCATGCACACGTTCAACGGATATGAGGGCAGCGAGTGCTGCTGTATGGTGCCGTATTATGGAGATTTTCTTGCCTAGAAATAATGAGGAAGATTTATTATTACTGTCTTAAAACTAAACTAGACTGGCAGAAAATGTGCCAAATTTATCAAAGTGGGTCATGCTATATGATAAATCGGGTGCATCTTGCTAGACATGTTAGACACATTTGCCTAACTTAACGCCACCTCTTGGTTGGTTTACTTTAGACCATTTGTAGCTGCAAAATTTTGGCAAAATTTTGGTGCACTTTTGCACATTGAAGCCTCACCCCTTTTCAGCAAGCTCCTCCGCTTTCTAAACTGCCTTTTTAAAATGGTCTAGAGCGGTACAAAAAGTGTCTAAAACATGTAATAAATCTGTCACAAAGAATGTACTCCAGTTTTTTGGTGCAGATTCTGGCACATTTAGCTTCGTAAATCTCCCCCAGAGCCACTAGGGAAGAATAGCCTGGTAATAAGGCATTCAATAAAACATGGCATCTCCATATGATAGCAAAGGAAAACAGATTACAGTAGGACCACAAAGACTTCTATGGGTGCCGTATTACGGCTCTGAGTTGTACATGATGCCTTAGGCCTGTTTTAGGATTCTACGGCGTTCTTCAGTTTAGTATAACCAAGGGGGTCTGGGACTTGCAGCCGTAACATGGACATTAAAATGTGGATGTATTTAGGCTACATAGTGAACATGACAGGAGGTGTTGCCATAGTAACCATCCAGGTCATTGCTTACATCTAGCTGCCTTCGTTAGAAAGATCAAAGCTCTAATTGAATTGTTTGCTATTAGAATGATATATATGTAAGCACACACATGTCTTTCTCGTGAAGCCGTTCCATATGTTGTAAAATTAAAAGTGTTACCTATACAGGATGGAGGACGCCAGATCAAAAGCAGCCATGAGGCAATTCATACACATGAGGTAAGTGCACTTCAAGTCAAAGGCATTTAGTTAAAGGAACACTCCTGGCAAAACTGATACACTGTGTTATGCCTAGTGCACAGCCAAAGGGGCGGAGCACAACACAAAGATATAAAGGACACAAAAGAGAGACTCCCTGTGTCATGCTCCGCCCCCTCAGGTCCTGCACTATGAATAACACGGTGCATCAGTGTTACCCGTTTTTTTTCCTTTAAATGATTCCGCCAAAATTTCATCTACATGTGTTTGTTTAACAAATACTATATAAAACAACTATATATTGAAAGACTGCTACCAAGCGTATTAGGGACCGCAAAAAAATACTCTAAGGCATTGAGAAGAATAGCAGGAAAGTGACATCTGTAATCCTTAGTAGCTTAGTCTACATGAGGTTCTAGAAAACTATTATCCACCTTACAATCCTTCAAGGTTGATGATCTAAATATTTAATATTTTTACAGAAACAAGAAATTATGTCAGAGCTAAACCAACCCGTATCCTGGATCTTCTAACACTCGTCAAAAGTTATGTTTAAAGAATAAACACTTTGAAATTAAGATTATTTGAGAAGACGTTGGCTAAAAAGCCCTTGGGCCTCGTTCACACGGAATTTTTTTCAGGCGTAAAAATCTGCCTCAAATTACTTCAGGAATTTTGAGGCAGATTTTGACCTGCCTGCACTCTCTTTGCCGTGTTTTAGCCATTGAGCGCCACGGGCAAAAAACGAGGCGAAAACCGCTTTCTCCTCCTCCCAATGATGTCAATGGGAGGTCAGAGATGGAAACGCCTGAAGAAAGGGCATGACGCTTCTTTTTCCCACAAGCTTTTTTTTCCGCTCACGTGAAAAATCGTCTCAGCGATTTCAATGGGAGGTGTTCCGTTTTTTGGTGCGGTTTCCAATGCGGTTTAGGTTGGAGTCACAAATCCTGTTCTTGTTGTAGATTTTCATTTGCGGAATGTGCATCTAAATTACGCAACAAAGTACAGAACAATGTTAATGAATGGGACTTCAACAAAATATCATCAAAAATCTGCTGCGGATTGTAGACATGCTACAGATTTTCAAATCTGAGCATGCTCTCTGTAGCAGAAATGTTGCAGATTTTCATTGCGGATTTCATTTATTGCAATGCAAGGTATGAAAATCCACAGCTAAATTCCTCACCAAAATCCACAACAAAATACATGCGTATTTTATTACAGATTTTGGTATAGATTTTTAGACCAGTTCCACAACGTACTTTTTTCACGATGTGTAGGGGTTTTCCAGGACTTCTATATTGATGGCATATCCCTAGGATAGGTCATCAATATAAGATCGATGGGGGTTTGATCCAAGGCATCCCAGCCGATCAGCTGACTGAAGGGTCTGCGGCATTCGTCGCCGCGGCCTTTTAGCAGTTTACATACACAGCGCCGTACACTTTCGTAGCGGCTGTGCCTGGAATTGAAGTTCCGGTCCCACTAAAGTAAATGTGACTAAGCTGCAATCCCAAACACAGCCGCTATGGAAGTGTACGGTGCTGTGCCTGTGCCCTCAGTCAGCTGATTGGCAGGGGTGCCAGGAGTCGAACCCCCACTGATCTTATATTGATGAACAATCCTAACGATGGCCATCAATATAAAAGCCCCTCAAAACCCCTTTAATGAAACCAAGAACAGGTAAGTAATGGTCTGTGATGTGTACTACCAATTATTTGGTTGACATCTGTGCGTATTAATTTCATAATATATCTTTATAGGGGTCAAAGCTCCATTCTTCTTATATAGTGATCCAAATCCCCTCCATAGACACAGAGTAAAATGATAAAATCTTGGCCATCTCGAACTGTCACTAGGGGGCGCTCACCCAATACTGTTTTATTATACAGTAGAGTTAAATATTAGTAGTATACAGTAAGCTCCTAAGCTCCACCTAGTGGCAGCTTCAGGCAGCAAGCATTTTATGATTTAACTCTATGACTGTTCAGGGGATTTGGAGCGCTGTTTCCGAACAACAGAGTTACAACCACTGTCAAGATATATTAGGAAATTGAACAGCACAGAATATCGGACCCATATAAATAAAAAAAATGATGATTAAGGATGAACATTTACTTAAAGGGGTTCTCTAGTTTTCATAATGCTTGTAAAAGCTACCCCTATGTTTCACCATAATGTGCATCGATTTTTCCCTGCATCTTAAATATGCAATTAGGCTGTGTAACACGGTTTTATGATAAAGTTACTTTAATTATAGAATGTTGTGGACCTAATTCACAGTCTTATGGTAAGTAACAGCAATCTAGTAAGTATAAAGTATTAATCCATCTGGGATATGCTTCTGTTAATTCCATACCATGAAGAGGGGCTCACATGCTCTTCTGGATTTGTGTCCTTCAATCTAACGCAGTCAGGAGAACAGAAAAGCTGAATGAGAATGTGGAGTGACAGGGTAATAATGAGATGAAGGGGCCAGTGAGAGAGAGGATGGAGAATACATTGAAAGAGGCATTAATGATGAGACTGTGGAAATGTCAAGTTAAAAGGACTGAAGTCTTTTGTGACCCCTTCACCCCTTAATCAGAGATCTTTCAAATCCTGACAATGGCTCGGTTTCATCAAACAACCATTTCATGTATCATGTGACTACCATACAATACGGAGGCGACCGAAGCCCCACCATGTCCATGCACTAATTGTCAGAACTATATGACTACAGAAATTCCTACATAAATAATAAGGCCATCGCCTACAATCATAGTCATGGCAAAGAAGTCAACGGATTCAGTCGGCGACTAAATATTACGTTTTGGAAAAGTTACGCTTCTTATGCGCCACAGCAACATTGAAATTGGGACCCCTCTTCTTGTTGTTGGTTCATGTCGTCATATTACTCGCTACACCCCCTTTACATCCTATATAGAAAAGGAGGGCAACGTGGCCATTGAGCTAGTTGTGGTTCCTATAGAGAGACGAGGGCCTTCCCACATCTTCACACCACCAACAGAGATGGGGGGTTGGGGCTGACCCTCTTCATTTATGGGACTCATAGTAGATGCCTCTATCTTATGTACTGCTTTGACCCCAATTAAGTATTACACTACTAGGATTTGTGACACTTAAAGGTCATTTAAGACAGCCCTAAATTGACCATGAAAACGAGCGCCAACAACCTGCTGTATTGTCGATCGGTGCTCGCCTACTTCAGTCACAAGAAAAAATGATCGTTATGTAGGGACGAATGATCGATGCTATGATCCTTCTTCACCATGCATTTGCGTCATGTCAGCAGCAAATCTTCCAGTTTATAGAGGGGGATGTGCTGCCGATTAGCGTCCATTTTATTGGCCACATAAAAGATGTGATGAGCCGATGAACGCTTGTTTGCCGATCATTGGCCCAAGTAAAAAGGCCTTTACATGTAATTAATAAGCATTATTGCATCACTCTACATAGAAATGATCACTCGTTAGGATCGCAATTCAATTAAATGGGTTGTCCGGGATTAGAAAAACATGTCTGCTATTTTCCAGAAACAGCGCCACACCTGTCCACAGGTAGTGTGTGGTATTGCAACTCAGCTTCATTCACTTCAATGTAACTGCAATACCAGACACAACCCATTGACAGGGGCGGCGATGTTTCTGGAAGAAAGTAGACATGTTCTTGTTCTTGCTACTTGAGCTAGCTGGCAGTCATACCCCTGAACTAAAGTTTGAAAACTACGCTGCAATTCGGCAACAAAAACTGCATGTGTATTATTCCGCGACATATTGAGAATGCTGCGGATTTGAATATCTGCAGTGAATTGTTTCAGTGATCCAATGATCACTTGTTCCCCTAGAAAGACTAAAAAAATAATAATAATGTAAAAAACTGTTTAATAAAGTTTTACTTGTACTGCAAATAAGGTTTCAGGTATTGTACTGCAAATTGCAGCAGATTGGCGGTGTGGAATCCGCCATGTCTGAACGTGGTCTTATGGTGCAGGGCTCTGGGTTGTCTTATTAAATAAACTGCATTGGTAAAGTGTCATTTAGTACAAAAATGAAATATGTTGAATTATTCTACATGGACAATATACCCTTCCTCGGACACCCGGGCCCTGGTGTCCGAGGGAGTCCAATGGCTCATCTGCCACATAAAAAGACACTAGTACTAAAAATAGTACTTGTTGGTTGGTGGACCATGTTCCAATTTTTGCATTGGGACCTTGGAGCTTCAAGTTACATCTCTGTTGGTCATCCCTGATCCTTATACCAGTCCACATGAAGGTGACCACGAACATAACGATAATTATAACGACACTTAAACTATGACAAACGGTAAACCATGATTGTTATGTCTATGGGACTAAAATGATCTGATTGGAGCAACTTTTTTCAACATTTTCTTGTTTTTCGCCAGTGTTACTGCACTGTCCATCTACGAGACAACTTTTGGTCATGAGATGGTGGTGGTAAAATGCTTGACCTTTGTGTTTCCTTATGGTGGAAAAAAGTTGCACAACTTTTAGCCCTAAAGGGAAACATTGAGATGTGTAAAGATTGGGGTTATCGTGACTACTGCTCAAGTAAACATTTCAGGTGAACCCTCAAAAAATTGTTCAAAAATGTCTGCCAGAAATCCCTAGCTTTATGTATGTACACTCTGAGAATCACATACAAGCAGTGTAAAAATCCGGGTCATCATAATTAGTATAATTTTATTTCTTTTATTTATAGGACTTAGGAATTATATCTCCAAGGTACTTTATTTAAATTTTTCAAGGGGTGGGAAACTGGAGTTGACAAATTTTAGCCTTTTAGGTGGGTTTCTATCTGAACCGATGTTTGTATTTTATTATACTGCGCCCAGTACCAGCTGGGAAAATACCTCTTGCCTAGTCAGGCAGTAAAACTGAAACATGGATTTCTCATGCTTGTTGTAAAGGATTCTGAGATCTCTGTACCATGATGAGACTGGCGTTAATAACAGGCTGATACGGCGGCTGTATTTATTATATTAGTATATGGGGAGTTTACCATGACCTGAGATTTCATGGGACCTGGACTCACAACCAATCCCATAGTCGATGCACATCAGTGAAAAACATTCAATAAAATAATAAGTGGAGAGTTAATATATGATAGATCACACAATGGCAATATACACATTAGGTAGGTCGGCCAAACCTGCAGATTTTTGGATCGGCCGTTGATCTAATGTGTATGGGGGCTTCCAACAGTTTCCCGACAGCAGATGTCGGAGGGAATAGAAGAAACGGGCATTTCACCATGCCAGACCCTTTTTTCCCAGCAGGAGATAAGCCTCTGCCAGAGCGGTCTTATTTTCCTCTAGCTACTGAAAAAAACATGCATGCTCGGCCGACAACTATTGCACATGCTTAAAGGGGTATTTCGGGGGCACAACAAACTAGTCAAAGTTTTTTTATTTTGATTTTTTTTTACCCACCACTTTTCTGAGTTTGCATGCTGCTTACCAGTCCCTGGATGTTGTGTAGTTTGCATAATTTTCTAATTGTGTCCTCTCCCATGCTGGTATGTCTCTGAATCCCCACTCCCTTTAGAGACAAGCGTCATCGGTGACATGGTATCGGGGGCCTGGCTTGTTTCTTCTTTCTCTGAAAGCCAGCCCCCGAATGCCTACGTCACTCCATCGTTGTACATGCCAACGTTGATCTCTTTTCCCAATTGGCAGAGTGGGATGGATAGTAGCAGAATACGTAGGCTGCTAGGAGTGGGCTAGGAAGCGTGAGTGTGGGAGGGAAAGATAGGAGTGGCATAGGTTGCTGTGGGAGGGATTGTGGGATGGGGAGAACGGAGGGGAGAAACGGAGCCAGAAAGGGGATGTGGGGAAATGTACGTTAGAGAAACGCACAGCAAGAAAAGCACTGCCCCATAACCGAAAGGAAGTATGTGGGCTTCTCAGAACTTCGGGTACGTTGGATAACAATTTTTAGATTTTGTTTTTTTTCCTTGGACAACCGCTTTAACTGTTACAAGCTACCATGAAAATTTCTTCCAATTAACATTTATGACAGGTAATAAATGTTATATTGCTGGAAGGCGGGGACCTCCACAATACCTAGGGGCACCAAGTCTCCCGTTTCTCCACCTCAGCACGACCGCAGTGAGGAGGAGCTTATATAAAGCAGTGGTTGAGCATGCGCACTTCGGGTCACTGGAGTCATGTTGGTGAGGAGGAACAGGAATTTCCAGTGCTACTGATCAGTCAGGGTTTACACTGTGGGGCCTCCAGTGATCTAGCTCTTATCTCCCATCGGGTGATAAATGTTGATAGTGAGAAAACTTTTTAAAGTAACATTCCAGGCAAAACCAACAGGAATGAAAACTAGTGCACGGGAATATGGAATCTGAATGGTTGCTCTGGGTCACTACTCCACATTTGCTTTGCACCAGTTTTGATAATTCTCCACCACTGTGTTATGCCTAGTGCATGGCCTGAGGGGGCGGGGCATGACACAGAGGAATCCAGGAACACCAAAGAGGGAGAATCCCTGTGTCATGCTCCACCCCCTCAGGCCCTGGACTAGGCATAACACAGTGTATCGGTTTTTGCCCAGAGTGTTCCTTTAGGTCCTACAACACTTAATCTTTTAGGAGTCATAGTTTTCATAACTCTCGTACAAAGTTATATTTCTCAGACGCCATCAAAACAGTTGTCTCTTTGTTATACAGATTCCTTATTATTGATTTGTCACACAGGATATTCTTCTGATAAATTAACATTTATCTGATGCTCACAGCAGCCTAGACAAACCATATTTAAGTATCAGTCATAAAATTGCAAGAATGAAGATGATGGAAATCTTATCAGCAAGAAAGCTTTCAGTTATAAATTCACTCCCTCACCAGGGAACAATTTCATCTCTACCTTATTATTGGGAAGGTGGGAGGCGCTGCTAAACGTAATCAGGGCTGACATGAAATACTACCAAACTGTGGGGAGAAAATAATTGTAATTATTCTAGCTATTACTAATCATATGGCTGACAAAATAATGCAGGCACAGTGATTGATAGCAAGTCAGTATAAGCATCGCTGTACTGTACGCCAGCGAAACGCGTGAGCTCAGCTGGTACAACGTTATAGGGACTAAGCTCAAATTGCAACAAATATTTCTAGATGCAAGATCATATTAGTAACCATTGGGGCCCTAGAGCAAAACTAGGAAGGGGATCCCACTTCACTACGACTCCCTCCAGGGGCAAGTGAGTATAAAAAAATGAAAGGCTTGTCATTATTTAGATTCAGTTCGCTACCGTAGCCCGTTATCTTAATACCCTGGCCCAGGCAGAATGGCTTGTTGGATCCCGCTGGCACCCAGCATGTTTGGCCAGTCTCCTACCCCAGCTATGCCTCTGATTTTGATCCCTAATTTTTGCCCTGTATTTTTTTTCTCCTTGATTTCCCAGTGATCTGAGTGCATATTCCACTGTCCCATTCTCTGTTCCCGTCATCCACAGTATATCTAACTTCACCTTCCCTCCTAGTGGAGATGGGCCCACTTTTGGCCCCATAGCAGATGCCATGCCTGCCACCCTGGTAGTTAATCCCATGGTTGAAATATAATGGAGACTGTAGTTTGAATCCTATTGGTAAGTTTTTGACCATAGTGGAAATTTTTTTGTGCCTTGGACCATCAACCAACCTAGAAAATCCCAGAAGATGACGTATAATTTTAGACTTTTTGTATTAATATTGAGTTCCTCAGCTACAATTACACCCAGGTAGGTGCTGTATCGTGCTAATGTATAAAATGTTTTTGAAATGTGTAAAATAAAGAATATTCTGCTATATTTTATATCATACTCAAGACAAAAGTGGTGTTGTCTATGAAGAAACTGGCAAATATCTTAATGGTTCTACCAAGTCATATACCAAAACCTTTGAAGATGATGTCTACGTTCGGACAATCAATTGTCAAATGTACTTCAGGATATTTTTACCAAATGAGCAAGAATAAACATGTGGAGCTGCAATTACAGTGGTTCTGGGTAGGAAGACCCCTGAAGAGTTACCATGTAAAGCCAGCAAAAGCTACCCATATACATAGATTATGTCAACAGACCCGGCGGGAAATGAGGATCGAGCATGTTTGATTCCAACATGCCTGATCCTTTGGGATATAACTAGCTGACTGTCTCCCTCTCTTCATTCACATGCCCATATTGCAACTTAATTTTGTACTGAGACGTAATAGGGCACCTGTAGAGGTGAATGGGGCCTCTACTGCACCTTTGTATGCCTCTATTTCATTGCATGCCATGTTATGTAGACATTGCTTCTAGGGGAGATTACACCTGTATGGGTATGTCCACACAAGCTATCTCCAGCCGCTTTTCGGGCCGTAAACGTCCCAAAAAATGGCTAAAAAAATTGAAAAGCAGATCGCCTACAAACATCTGCCCATTGATTTCAATGGGAAATACGGCGGTCTGTTCCGACGGGGTGTTTTTTTACGCTTAATTTTTTAAAAACGGCACGTAAAAAGACGCCCCATAAAAAGAAGTGCATGTCATTTCTTGAGCCATTTTTGGAGCCGTTTTTCATTGTCTCAATATAAAAACAGCTCCAAAAACGTCCGTAAAAAACGCCGCAGTTTGATTAAAAAATGGCTGAAATTCAGGAGCTGTTTTCCCTTGAAAACAGCTCCGTATTTTCAGCCGTATTTTGTTAAGCGTGTGAACATACCCTTGCCCTGCCATTGATTTGCATTCTAATACCGCTATTGACATCTAGAATTCTACAACAGATTCATCATAAAAGTGAACAAGTGATAATAAAATAACATTTGGGTTATACGCTATGTTTCTTTAATGCTGAGCATTATTACCATGGAACATTGTCTGCAATATTCATAGAAAATTAAATAACAATACTGAAAAAATAAATACATTTCGTTACATAAATACAACCATGGAATACGTAAGCAACTGAACTGAGTCATCCGGCATTTTGTATTCTGGGCAGTGACACAATAGACTTTCGTGAATTGCAAACATCCTTGAATTAAAAGTTCTTGCGCATAAAGACACCGGATTCCTATAAGTTTATCATGTTCTGAGCCAAGTGACCCACATTTACTAAGACTGGTGTTTTTTACGCCTTTTAATAAATTTGGTGCATTTGTATCTGTCTGACTGTCAGAAATAAAAAGTAGCCCTGCTAAAAGTATCCGTAGATTTGCACCAAAATTTGCGCAATGTACACCTATTCTACATAATAAATCTAAGCCTATCCTATGTCTTCTTTGAATAGCCAACCCACTTTTTTTTTTAATGCTTTCTAAATTTGGCTAGCAACGAGAAAATCGCAAATTTTACCGGTAAAATTACGCACGTCATCATATGCAACATTCCATAGTGTCAATGCTCTTACAGTAAAGAATCCCCTTCTCTCTTTGTTTAGAAGCCTTCTTTCCTCCAGATGAAGGAAAGGCCACTAATGGGTGAGCAGAGGGACCCCCACTGATCAGCAGGGTGAGGGGGCAGAAATACTACCTGGAGTGCCGCAGCCCCTTTACATTAGTACTTGACACAGCAAGTGGGGATGAGCTGCAGTACCGGACAGCGGCTTGGACAGTTGCATGTATTGCTGTGTTGGTAAAGAAGTGAAGGAGACGCTGCCACTTCATTCTGCTGATCTGTATCAAAACTAGAGTAAGAGAAGAGTTGCGAAGTACCGGTAATTTTGTGTTAGGAGACGGGGCACAGTCAGGTTAATTCCTATTTAGATTGGATACTAGTGGAACGTCAGCGCGGGATTGGTGCTGCCGGGAGATTTCATAAAGCAAGGCAGCGGTGAGCCAGAAACATCACATTTAGCATCTGGACATGCGCATGCTGCCTGCCTGCGCACCCCAAGAGTCAAGAATGGAGGTCATCGGAGGAAGACACTGTCTGTATGAGGCTGTGGCACCCTTAGGCTGGGTTCACACGACCTATTTTCAGACGTAAACGAGGCGTATTATGCCTCGTTTTACGTCTGAAAATAGGGCTACAATACGTCGGCAAACATCTGCCCATTCATTTGAATGGGTTTGCCAACGTACTTTGCAGACGACCTGTCATTTACGCGTCGTCGTTTGACAGCTGTCAAACGACGACGCGTAAAATGACTGCCTCGGCAAAGAAGTGCAAGACACTTCTTTGCAACGTAATTTGAGTCGTTCTTCATTGAAGTCAATGAAGAGCAGCTCAAGATTACGGGCGTCAAAGACGCCTCGCATAATGCGAGGAGGAGCTTTTACGTCTGAAACGACGCAGCTGTTTTCTCCTGAAAACAGTCTGTCTTTTCAGACGTAAAAGCCACTTCTCGTGTGCACATACCCTTAGTGTGAAGTCACGGTCGCACATCAACTTTTTGTGGTGTATTTTATGGCAATTTGTGCAAATTTGCAGCAAAAAACACCACAAAACAAGCACATGTAAAAACATCCTAAACCTGGCCAGTATTTTTTGGTGAAAAAGGTGGCAACCCTACATGCAACAGCCCAATAACTTTCCTACTTGATTATTCAAATAAGCGCGTAATTGAAGGTGTATTTTCATCTTATCAGCTCTGGGGCCCACACCTATCACGACAACATGAGTCCCCCGACTCCGCCTGGTGAGGCAGCTGCTGGCCCCTGCATCTAGGCAGAGACTCAGTAGTGAGTTGGCCGGGATTATGGAAACCGCCAAGTTTTCTGAGCTACACTGTTTCCGTAACTCCCATACATGTAATTGAAAGTTAGGCCATGTTCAGACGTGGCAGAATTTTTTCAGCTGAAAATGTTGCTACAGATTTTTAGCGAATTTGCAGAAACATTTTCATATTTGACAGGTGATTCAGACGTTGTGGATATTACAGCAGACTTGCTGCAGATTTCAGCCTTTGCGATGCAAACGCTGAAATCCACAGTGAAATTCCGCTGCTGCTCCGCAACATAATGAGCTGCTGCGGAGGGAAAATTCTCCACCGCAGCCTAAATTCCGCACAGTTATTTTCCGCAACGTCTGAACTAAGTTTCCTAAAAATGTATAGAAACAAATGTAAAAAACGTCTGCTGCAGAATTCCACTGCGGACTGTCTGCAGCGGAATTCAACAGCAATTCTGCCACGTCTGAATGTGCCCTTACGTAAACGGCAGCTAGGCTATTTCCAGCACTCCATAAGGCTATGTTCACACTGAGTTTTTTGACGAGTTTTTTGATGCGGAAACCGCGCCGCAAAACTCGTCAAAAACGGCCCGAAAATGCCTCCCGTTGATTTCAATGGGAGGCGGAGGTGTCTTTTTCCCGCGAGCGCTAAAACCGTCTCGCGGGAGAAAGAAGGGACATGCCCTATCTTCGGGCGTTTACGCCTCTGACCTCCCATTGACTTCAATGGGAGGCAGAGAAAGCGTATTTCGCTGCGTTTTATGCCCGCGGCGCTCAATGGCCGAGGGCGAAAAACACAGTGAAAATCTGCATACAGGGAGAGGAAAATCTGCCTCAAACTTCCAAACTGAATTTTAAGGCAGAAATTCTGCCTACAAAAAACTCAGTGTGAACATAGCCTAATAATCCCAGCCACTTTTCAACTGATCCACTGTCTTGATGCGGCCAGCGGCCGCCTCACCAGACGAGGACAGGGTTGGAGCATCTCCATTCTTGAGATAGTTGCGGTTTCCAGTACTGCGAGCCGCACCTATCAGAGATTTATGGCATATCCATAAATGTCTAAGATGGATTACCCCTTTAGGGAACAAAAACGTAATGAGACATCAATGTAACTAAACTCCTAAAATATTCTGACTGCACATACACACATCGGAAGTCACCCAGGAGGTCCGTTACCTGTCACAGAACCGCTCAGTGACTTTTAATATCTGTAGGATATGTATTATCCAAATTTATTTGTAAGAGAACAGATCCTCTTTGTAGCCTTCCAGGGTCACATACTGGTAGTCATCAAACCCACAGCTGCTCCATCAGAAATTTTACAAGGTTGTATTTTCCAAAAGACTCTAAGCAATTGTTTCGTAGAAAGGGCACATGTTTATTTAGCTGCGCAAACATGCACTGTGTCTGCCGTAAGTCAAACAACCTCTCGGAAGTGTTCATTTGTCTGAGTTTTCAAAAAGTACATTATACTGCACGCTTGTAAAAGAGAAAACGCAGATATCACTGCTTAAGCTAACACCATCCTATATACACAATGCCCCACTTTAAATCTGTAAACCATAAGGCCAAGCTTAGTCAGTATAAACATGCAGACATTCTTAAGGCGGCCTGTCTTTCAGATATTTAGCAGTGGAACTAAGCGTTTTCATTTAGAATTATTTTCTCTACCAAAATAGCAGCCATGTGTTATTTTCTATTGTTATTTTTTTTTTAATATTGTCTTAGGGGTAATATAAAAATATTCAAGGGGTTGTCTACTTTGGGGGGTCCCCTGAAAATCAGCTGATCACAAGGTGTCCAGCTACTCGGACCCCCCAGCAATCAGCAAAAATTTGTAGGAGAGCCCGGCAGCAAGTATTCAATTCCCCTGCAGCGCCGCCACAGGGAAAATGAAGCATTACAGGGTGTCCTTTGAAATCAATAGGCCATTTGAGTAATGAAGAGCAAAAGACAGTCTTTGTTGCCGATCTATAATCTAACTAATTGATGAAGGTTTGAATGATGGATTCCCCTTTCTTGTCCCAGAATGCCTTAAAATTGGTTTTCTAAACCAGACTGCCACTTAAAATTATTTGTAAAATATGTTATAAATCTTATAGAATAGCTATTCTCAAACTGTAAGGCAAGCTGTACTAATGCCTTAGTAGTGAGATGTATTAACATCCATCCCGAGCCCCTCCATTTGGTCAGCGTCTTTTACTGTAGGTACTGCTGCTGAACAGTTAGGTTAGGCACTCGACTAAAATGAACATACCACTAGTTGTGGCCTGTACACTGATGATATCACGGTGTACCCCAGGAGCGACGTAATTGGGTCTGTCATAATGCCACACAAGTGATGAACAGGGAATGGCACATCGAACCACGTGCCAGAGTTTGTGAATCAACCCTGCAGATCACTGATGCCCAAACTGAATTCACGAATATAATGTGCAGTCTTAAGTTAATGTTAAAGCGTACCTAACTTTTTCAGGTGACTTTTCAGAATAAGCTGTTATATGTGTGTACACGAATAATAACACTATTTATGGCCATTATATGACTTGTATTCTCCATTATTTATCAGTTTTCCCTTCTGCAGGCTCTATCTCTAATTCTTAGTTGTCTCTGAGCTAGTGGGCCAGAGCCTAACGGCTACCATGGCTTCTGTACACTGCACACAAAGAAGAGGAGACCCTGCTCCCAATCTCTATCACATACAATTAGAAGCTGCAGCAGCATGGATTAGATTCTACAGATGTAATGAGCAGTGTAGCTGAGAATCCAGCACTGGGGTGTAATAGAAATCTAGCCAGAAGCCTGTGTGTCTCTCTCTGCTCCTACTTCCTCCCCCTGATCACCCCTGCCCATCCATAGACTTAGCAGGCAGAGTGTGTGTTGCTGACTCTGCTCCCTCCTCCTGCTCTCCCTCCCCTCTCCATAGACTTGTATTGGCAGACAGTGGAGAGACACACCCCCACATTTTGCAGCCCCTCAATTCTGCTCTGTAACAATGGACATACTTTGCTTGACAACAGGGGGTGGACAGGAAGGGAAACACCTAGTGGCAGTAACTTACACAGAATTTGTATGGATAAAACAACTACGTTTTAACGGTAAGTACATTACAAAGATATAAAGGTATGCTATTAGATTAGAATAAGTTGTTTAAAAAAATGTGTGTTCCTTTAATGTTAGTCAATATAAAATGAAAGGTTTTGCAACTTTCGTATACACGTCGCGTTTTAAAATCTCTGTTTAATGTCAGTGAATTTAAATGGTTTTATTCTGTGTCTGAATATATAAAAAATGAAATATTAGGATACAATGGACTGCAAGACGATCGCCAAGATGAAAACATTCACTATTTGTCCTCTGTAAATACCTTTCTTTAAAAGTAGTTCAGATATCCTGCCTTGAAATGTGCACCTACTACCTATTACAAACTACTGACATTATGCCACCCATGACCATAAAAAAACTGTGACCGAACAATCTTTTGGCTGACACCTATTTTCCCGACTCTCATAAACATGCAATGTCTCAACCAAACATGAATGTTATTTCAATAGTGGGAGGAAATGATTGGTGTGGGGGATGAGTAGGGTTGCCCCTAAGCATAATTATGTGACTATATGTGTGTATATTGGCCAACAAATAACCAATGTGTGTGTTAATATTTTTTGTTTTTACATGCAATTGATCGACTTCAGATTGTGCTGTGACTTCCTTCTGTGATAGAGGAAGATAGAACTGCTTCATTCAGCATGTGGTGAAAGTGTGCTATTTTAATGGTTGCTGCTGAAACCACACACACTGAAACACTGGTAAATTAAAAGTTAAACATGAAGAAGCATGAGACTTTCTGCATTTTTCCTGTTTTTGCCTTAGGTTGCCATTTTGATGACTGCATTTCTTAATGCAATTTATTTAAATGCTAATAAAACAATAAAGATATTAAAGATAGATGAAGAAGAGACATGTCATTTAAAGTTTATTTAGACTAAATGGTTTCCTCAAACAATTGTCTTAAATACACCAGAAGTAACCTTTATGTTAATACTGTCTGTTTAATGCCTATATACATTTACTGCTGAGGTACAATGAGAGCATTTGAATTGCTTTGGAATATCACCAGAAAAATCTGCATTATTGTTTTTCAAATCCAAGCCTAAAACAAGAGTTCAATATATTACAAATATTTTTTTTTCATAAAGTGCCTTAGAACCAATATATATATACAAAATATATTTATATATGTATGTATATATAAACAGATAATAAACTTTGTGAATATGAAATATACAGTGAAGGTGGCACTGAACTCTGTGGTCACATAATTTACAAAATGCAATTATTATGATCATTTTACATATTTTTACAACCCCCAAAGCATATGTATATCTGGATATGATACATATATAAAACAATAAGAAATAGCACCAAATGTAACTGCTGCAGTTTATCAAAATGTGTAAAAAAAAGTGCCACAATGTGCACAGTAACAAAAAACAAAAACAAAACAAAAAACCCCAGAAAATTAAGCAACACCTAATACAATCTTATTTGGACAATTACATATAAAGTGAAATATGTAATGTCTTTTTAAATTATACCAGTTAGAAAGAATCACACAATATACATTATTAAACAATACAAAATCTTAACTAAAAAAATTCAAAAGAACTGAAACACTTTAAATGAAAAGACAGTTTGTTGTAGAATGTGATACTTACTATAAAATAAATATTTAAAATATGAATATTCATTAGAATATTTCATACACGGTTCTAAGTACTACTATATGTCGGAATATTTGGAATTTTATGTGCCGTTAATGTAAAAAAATAAATACAATAATTATAATAATAATAATAAAAAAATAACACAGGTACAGGTCCCTTTGTTGCACCGATTGATTCCCTCTTATACAGTACTTCTTGATGGACAATTAAAATTGTTAAGCCTTTGAGGTAAATAGTTTGAAAGAAAATAATTTGATGGAAAAGCATAAAAAAACAAAAGGAAAAAAACAATATAAAAAGCTTAAAAATATTATTAATATTTATATTTTCAATTTACTTTTTATTCAAAATGGTGATTATATATATTATTTTTACCGAATTAAATGATATGTTATATGTATACCGTATATATATATATATTTATTTTTTTTTTATTTTTTTTTATTTTTTTCCTTTAGATTTTTCTCATAATGTTGAGAATTCCTATTGGATATCACATGCTACAACCAACTTTCTTTTCTCTAGTGAATATTACAAATATTCTTTTAAACCATGTCAAATAAATTTCCTAATATAGGTCATAAAAATGTCCTTGATATTAAGGAGTTTGACCACAGGACTGCACAGATGTACCATGGTTGTATAGTAAAAGGCAAATATATATCTTTTTTTAAATCCAAAAAATAAAATAGCTACTAAAAACAGAGCCTCAATGTCAAGACCAGAGGTAATGTATATCCACCATGATAACTTATCAACATTTTTTATTTATGTAATTTTTTTCATGTTTTTGGTAGCTGTTTTATGTGAAACTTATATTTTAAATTTGTAACAGAACTTTAATTGTGCATCATGTTTTCACGTAACACAATGTGGTCAAATTAACTGAAGCCAGGAATAAAAAAACATGGTGCAACACTGAACTGGTTTTACAGTGGATAAGAAGAAAGGATTTACAATGGTGCCTAAAGCATCACTAAGTGCAGTGTTCAAATAAAAACAACTTTGTATCTATATTACTGAAGACCTTGGTCTTATAAAAATAAATGATGGATAGAATTCCATTAGTCATTAATAAAATAAAAAAAAGTTATGGTCATACCGAACTCCAAGGACCTGTATTCCATGCAGAATCTGGAGGACAACTATGAGTGTTACATTGTTCGCGGTCTGGGGGTTTCTCCAGTATCTCACAGCTGAGATCATTGAATCGCTCCCCATTAAGTCTCTGACATACGACAAGTCTTGTCCTTGTTCCGGAACCACATTTTTTTGAACACTAGAAATTGAAGCAAAGGAAATTCACAGTAAGTGTAATACATTTTGCCAAGCTCAGCAGAACACTTTTACAAATTTATATAGATGACAAATTATTTAAAAAAAAAAAAATAAAATTACCTCTCCCCAGTTGCCACGAGCCCATTGCGGACATGGTCCAGATTCACACGGCCGTTGCTCAGCAGGTTTGCTTCTCTCGTCACAGTTGGTAGCAGGATACCCATTTTCATCTTGGCAAACCACTACACGACGCTGGAATCCACCAGCACATGTGCTAGAACACTAGAATGTGATAAATCGATTGTGTCGGTAAAATATTCACTCATTCGCCATCATTATTGACCCTTTATGAACTGAGTTGCTTGGACAATTGCCACTTTACTGATAACATTATTGTTCCTATATGAAAAAATGCTAGTCAGGATCCTTTTCTCTTGGCCAAAGTAGGGAGCAGTTACAAAGAGTGTCTCTCGCTCTGGAGGACCTATCCCTTTTCTGCATTACACAGACAACCCAATGACATAATTGAGCACTGTGTAATGCCTAATTTCCCCTGTAGTGGCGCAGCAGGGAAATGGAATACTTACTTTACAGCTGATCACTGGGATCCCATCTGGGGGAAACTTTGTGATTAGCTTATCGTCAAGGGACAATTTTAACAAGCAGGAATTGTCCAAAGCAAAGAACCCATTAACGCTGAAGCCATCAATAGTATCAATGCCCTGATGATCATGAGAGTTGGTACTAAAAACTTGGCAAATAGCACCCAGAATATTACATAAGTCTTTATGGAGAAGAAAATCCTAAAAACAAGGAAAGAGACTATGATAATCACCCCACCCCGGAGAATACTTAAGAAACTGTTTAACATTGCTTCTCGCCACAAATAATACCTAAATATAAGCATCATCAAGTAAAAACAAAAAAAATTGTCGATATGAAAAAAGAAATCTTCGTACAAAACAATTATTTAGGACTTACCGCTCCCCATGGACCTATTCTCCATTGACTTCCACTTGATCCAGTGGAACGTCCATTGTTCCTATTCAAGATGGCCAGGGTTGGGTTTGATCGTACTCTTTGGTCTATGTTAGGGAAAGGAGGAATAGGTCTTCCGTAGTCATGGTTCACATAGTGACAAGGGGACATGGAACACTCTTGCTCAGTCTGTGGACTGTCTTCAGGATCACATTCGTTATTATCAAAAGATTGGCCAAGGAAATCCACACAAACCACTTGCCTCACAGCCTTTCCCTGGCCACAGGTCACCGAGCACTGTAGTAAAAATTAGAAAAATATTCTAATTTCGAAAATAACAATTTCAGCAAGTAACAACAAGTAAGGACCATGATTGCAATATATTTTTTTATGGTGGGTTCTATGATGATCTGATTTTAGTTCAGAAGTACAGTGGGTCAGGTCTTGTAGCCATAATAAGGGTGGCCATAATTGTGGCCAACTATAAAGGGATAGCCAGGTTCTGTTTCATCTAAAAATTGAGTTTTCCCAGAATATAGGTAACCTAGCCCAACAAAAGCCTGCACTGGCTTGATGTTTGATTTCAGAGCCTCGACCAATTGCACTATGGTCTAAAATAAGAACCTGCCAAGGAACCCAAAATAGGGTTTAAAGAAGCTGTCTTTTTAGAAAAGCATTCTGAGTTAATTCAGGGTTGGGGGTTCTAATTTCGGAACTCCATCTATTAGCCATAGCAGAAAGTGGCTACAAAAATAATCTTTTGCTCTGGAGGACCTGTTACCTCCGTGCACTACATAGAAAATCGATGGATTTCAATTGGCATCATACAATGCTTCATGTTTCCCATAGTGGTGCTGCAGGTGAATTGAATATTATTTGCTGTGTTCTCCTGCAGATTACAGCTGATCGCTGGGGGAAGGGGGATGCCAGCCTATTTCAAGGGGATTCTTCTTTCAAAAATGGGTTTTTGTTTTTTTTACAATTGTGGGATGCCAATTGTAAAATGTTATTCTTCCTCATGTTATAAGTAAGGCTTCGATCACATCTGCGTCAGAGCTCTGTTCCGATGTTCCGTCTGAGCTTTCCATTAGAACGGAGCCCTGAATGACAAACGGAAACCATAAGTTTGCGTTTCCATCACCATTGTTTTAAATGGTGACGGATCCAGTGCCAATGGTTTCCGTCTGTCTCCGTTGTGCAAGGGTTCTGTCGTTTTGACTGAATCAATAGCGTAGTCTACTACGCTATTGATTCCGTCAGAACGACAGGACCCTTGCACAATGGAGACAAACAGAAACCGTTGGCACCAGATCCATCACCATTGAAATCAATGGTGATGGAAATGGAAATCTATGGTTTCCGTTTATCATTCAGGGCTCCGTTCCGAGCAGAAAGCTCCGACGGAACGTCGGAACGGAGCCCTGACGCAGATGTGAAAGAAGCCTAACACATGTATATTTTCCATGTGATGCTCTCTACTTACAGAACTCCATTCCAGTGCTTTCCATTGCCCGCATGGTGTAACCGTACACACTTCCGTTGCTGACGGCTTTGGCAGGTGAGAACAAGCTGCTTCATCTGCCACGGCTCCTTGATCATCACGGCAACTGACGTATCTCATTTTGGTCCCTTTACCACAAGTTGCTGAGCACTGGGAAATATTAAAAAGATCTATGATTAGGATACAGCCTGAATAATTTCCCCAGATGCCAAGCAAGCATTCGACGTTTGGTCGAATATTGATTTTTCTTTTCCTTCTTAGCATTTGATGACTAGGCGTAAAACTTCTGTTTCTTACCTTATGATGCTAATTTAGTGATGTAACCTGTACTCACCCTGCATTTATAGAAATGGGTCTTATGGAAAGGTGAGTGCTTTATAAAGAGTTTGTCAGCGGTGAAGCTCGTTGTATATACTTTTTAGCCCTAACCAAAAATGACAATGCCCAAAAGAGAACTAAGACTGGGTTCACACTAATTTTTTATATACAGTTAGGTCCAGAATTATTTATGGCAATATTGGCTTAAAGTGCATACTCTCAGCTTTAATTTAAGGGTATTCACTTCCTAATTTGAAGAAGGGTTTAGGAATTATAGCTCTTTAATATGTAGCTGCCTTTTTTTTAAGGGACCAAAGGTAATTGGACAATTATCTCAAAAGCTATTTAATGGGCTGCATGGGCTATTCCCTGGTTAATCCATCATCAATTAAGCAGGTAAAAGGTCTGGAGCTGATTCCAGGTGTGGCATTTGCATTTGGAAACTGTTGCTGTGAACCCACAACATGAGGTCAAAGAAGCTCTCAATGCAAGTGAAACAGACCATCGTTAGGATGAAAAAAATGAAGAAATCCATCAGAGACAGAGCACAAATGTTAGGAGCGGCCAAATCAACAGTTTGGTACATTCTTGAAAAAAAAAAAAGAGCGCGCTGGTGATCTCGTGTACTCCAAAAGGCCTGGACGTCCACGGAGGACAACAGTGGTGGATGATCGCAGAATCCTTTCCATGGTGAAGAAATACCCCTTCACAACATATACCCAAGTGAAGAACACTCTCCTGGAAGTAGCTGTATCCATATCTAAGTCTACCATAAAGAGAAGACTTCATGAGAGCAAATACAGAAGGTTCACCACAAGGAGCAAACCATTACTCAGCCTCAAAAATAGAAAGGCCAGTTTAGACTTTGCCAAACAACATGTAAAGAAGCCGCCCAGTTCTGGAACAGCATGAAACTAAGATCAACCGGCATCAGAATGAAGGGAGGAAGAAAGTATGGAGAAGGCTTGGAACGGCTCATGATCCAAAGCCACCACATTCTCTGTAAAACATGGTGGAGGCAGTGTGATGGCATGGGCATACATGGCTGCCAAGGGCACTGGGTCACTAGTGTTTATTGATAATGTCACTGAAGGCAGAAGCAGCAGGATGAATTCGGAAGTGTTCAGGGATTTACTTTCTGGTCAGATTCAACCAATTTCAAGTTGATCGGACGTTGCTTTACAGTACAGATGGACAATAACCCAAAACATACTGCGAAAGCAACCCAGGAGTTTTTTAAGGCAAAGAAGTGGAATATTCTGCAATGGCCGAGTCAACCACCTGATCTCAACCTGATTGAGCATGAATTTCACTTGCTTAAGACAAAACTTAAGGCAGAAGACCCACAAACAAGCAACAACTGAAGACAGCGGCAGTAAAGGCCGGGCAAAGCATCACAAAGGAGGAAACCCAGAGTCTGGTGATGTCTGTGGGTTCCAGACTTCAGACAGTCATTTTTTTTATGGTAATGTTAATTTGTCCAATTACTTTTGAGCCCCTGAAATGAGGCGGCTGCGTAGAAAAATGGCTGCAATTCCTAAACGTTTCACAGGATATTTTTGTTCAACCCCTTGAATTAAACCTGAAAGTCTAAACTTCAATTGCTTCTCAGTTGTTTCATCTCAAATCCAATGTGGTGGCAGCAGAGCCCAAATCATGAAGATTGTGTCACTGCCCTAATAATTCTGGACCTAACTGTATAGTATTCTGTTCCGTTATTTTTACAGACAAGTTTTTCAAAAATGTTTGCGTTCATGGCCCCAATAATCCCAATCAATGGTATTTTTCTGATAGCAAATGCAAAAAGTTGGTATCAGTCAGTCTCCATTCTGTTAGAGTTATTTGTTTTGTGGTCTTAAAAAAAAATGAAAACATGACGTTCTCTTTTTTTTTACTATTGAATTAAAATGGAAGGCAGACATTACAATGCATTACTGATGAGTTCCATTTAAATCCATTAAAATGGTTTCATTTGGGGGGCTGTCTCATGAAGACAACCCCTCCCTATATGCCCTATTAGGGGCCTATGGGTCATTCATACGGCTGCATTATAACCTAGAATACCTTGTAACCCCTTCATGCAACACTCAGTAATAGTATAGCATGGGGTGCTCTACTTCCCACCACAAATCATATTATTACAGGGCAGTGACAGGACGGGCACAGGAGCTGTGCCCGCACCATTACCAGCAGTTGTCGGCTGTAATATACAGTCAACATGCCACTACAATAGTTGGGTTTGCAGGTAACTCACATTCTGGCCATTTAATCCCTGTGATACCATGGGTTAATAGCGCTGGGCCTAACATATTGCCTGCCAGTGTAGCATTGACAGGCATAATACATTACAATACAGTAGTAAAAACGTATTATAGAAATTATCGTCCCTTGCGGTACCACAAAAAGATAAAGGTCAAATAAAGTTTATTGAAACAAAAATAGCTTCAGTTCTTAATGCCAAAAGAGGACGTGTCCTTAAGGGGTTAAGAATTTACTGGGGAGCAGGGGTTCAATGGAGAAGACAATTTTTTTCATGCAGAACATATCCCAACCTGATGGACAATTTAAAGTGACTGTTTTATTAGGAATAGTTGTAAATAGGTTTTTAAACCAAGCACATCATATATAATATACACAAATCATCTGTGGTTATGGGTGATTATGAGATGGAATACGTAACACTCATATAGACTATATATATGATTAATGTTTCGTGTCTCACTGGTATGGCGATAATGATAGCACTTTATTTTCATAAGGTCAAATCCATACACTAGAGACACTCAACACATGGCCTAAGGACATCACGGCTGAGAATCAGAAAATAATCCATAAAATTACGTCATCAATCAGCCGTAACTAGAGAGGAGCTGACACATTTTAGAAGAGCTGAAGAAGAATTCATTAGGGATCAGTGGATATGGGAATGATGTAGTAGAATATACTTACGGGAGTCCAAGATCCATATCTCCACTGTGTCTTACTGTGGACAATCTGTTTGGTTTCGGGAATGCCGGGGCATGCAGCTGTTTCACAGTCCTGTCAAAATCAGTTTGGTTTGTTAGGCAGTTTCCTTTCCATAATTAATGCCTTTTTGAACTGGTTGCTAAGAGGCGATGTTTGAGGCGGCTTTGCTAACATCAGTCACTCTTCAGCTCGTGATACACAATTGGGGCCAAGTCTAGGGTACTTGTGCTTCCCAATTTTTTAAAGGAGTAACTTAAAAAAGCAGAGGGGCCCTGTGCAAGAATAATCTGTGGGCCCCTTGGATTCCAACTGGTAATCAGATGAGAATCGGGTGCTAGTTACCCTCATTATACTTACTTCAGGGACTGAGGGTGGTGCGGTGGCAGGAATTCACTGCCTTTGGTACCTCGCATCCCGCCCCAGGTTAACAGTTGGACAATCCACCAGTAATGGAGAGCCAATGGATCATAATCCGTTGCATGCAGCTCAATAGACAGAAGGGAGTGGGCCACTTGCCTACAGCGCCCCTGTGCAGCTGCACCAGTTGTACATATGATATGCTAATAAGCTTAAAATAAGTTGTCAATTCCAGGAGGAATAACAGAGGAATGTCAAAATGCAGAGTTCCAAGCATTGCTATTTCCTAAAGAGTATTTACTCAGGCAGACATATCAGAAGATGCATCAGGTCCACTTTAATACTTTGCTTATGGCAGGCATATGTATAGTCATTTTGAGATGCCCTACTCAGAGGCGTAACTGTAAAATCAGGACCCATAACTATCAGGTGCCTAATATAATACTGGTGTGCTCTTATTGGGCACCAAGGCCCGGGTTTGTCTACAAACTCTCTACCCCCTGTAGAAAAGCCCCTGCTCCCTCCAGATCTTTGCTGTTAATTCTTGTATTCCTGGCCTTGCAACGTATCTCACCTGAGCATCTGTAGGTCGAGTGGCTGCATTGCACTCACTGTCGTCAACCACGGCTCCATATGCACCAACAACGCATTTCACTGCTCTCCTCTGATAACCAGTTCCACACGAAGCGGTACACTAAACATGAAAATAAATCATATCGATTATACCTGTAAGACAATGCTTTGGCAATTCAGAGCAATTTATGAAAATCTATAACACTTTTCCCTGCTTGAAACATTTCATTTGAAATTGAGGTCAGCTCACTCACCTACTGGCTTGGATTAAACATGCATGATTTGATGCTTTCCAATGTAGAAGTAAAGAATCTCAAATTAGCAAACTCTGGTATGTGGAATTCAGAAGTAAGCTTCGTTTTCATTAATCCCTACATGTGAAATAACTACACCGCCACATCATACATAGGTCTGCTCGGAAACAGTCCGGAGTGTCAGATAACCATTGATGCAATGGAACAACAGTTCCAGGTCCCTTCAGTTATAGGAGCACCTAATTAAAAGGTGACACACACCCAGGCAATAAATGCAGTGGAAGCGTAAGATAAAGAGCTGCTGGGTTCTATTACCATCCATAAGATTATAGACAGTGCTGTAGTGCCCGGTGGAAAGAAGCACCTTCTGAACATCTGGAAGGGTTTGTGCCTTTTATGAATTGCACCGGTTCCATTCAGAACCAGGCTGCATTAGGCCACCAGACGGTATTAGAGGGGGTGCGGAGAAAGTAAGTCTTCACTGTGTTTTCCCACCGGTTGGCCGCCTTATTTTCTCCCCGTCCCTGCAGCAGCAGGTTCCATTGTCCTCTCCGCATGTGCAGGTCAGTTCTGGGTTGAAGTTTAAGGTTTGAAGTTTGGGGTCTGAATTTAATTTGGTGCCTGAAGTCTGGGGTCTTAATTAGTTTTGTGGTCTGGAGTCTGAAGTATGGGTTCTGAATTAAGTTTGTAGTCTGGGTTCTGATTTAATTTTGACGTCTTACGTGTGGTGTCTGAATTAATTTTGGGGTCTGAGGAGCTGATGAAAGGTTCATGTGCACTAATTGTGATTCAAAGCCATGAGATTAGGGGTAATTTGGGGGCATGACTCGACCATGGGGCGGGTTTATTTTTCTGTTAAAATGTTGGTCCGTCCACCCAGTCAATAAAATATGGGTTCGGCAACAAATAAAAAAAGGTATTTGACCAGGTTCACTGCTATATCCAACTACTCTAGTGTCATGTCTCATTTTGGCGTGTGAATGTGTGACTATGGAGAGGGATCTAGTGTGTTTGAGGGATCGGTAGATGGTGGAGGGTAGAGCATTTTTTTGGAAATGGAAATATTCCATGCTATGGTCACCTTATTCTGGATACATATAAACACAAAATATTCTTGCTCTCGCTCACATGCCGTTTAAACACAACCTTGGTAATTCTGTTAATGCACTAAACCAGGAATACTGATCAATATTTTTCTATAGAGTGATTCAAAAATGTCAAGGTATCATTCCATATTATTGTTCAGTACATAATGCCTGTCTCATATTATAGCTGTACAATGTGGAATAGATTGTACTAAGAACTTGCATGGTAAAAAAATAAGAAAATAAATATAATATATTAGTTTCAATTGGTAACATATATTTCTGATCAAACTATGAAAATATTGTACCTGCCCCCATGGACCAACTTGCCATGATGCACATTCCTGCTGTTGACATGTCTGAACTGATACAGGCTTAGTCTCTGGATCACAAACTCTGTCATTTACTCGGTTTTCTCCAAACTGGCACCAGCTCTGGCGATGTTTGTGACCCTTTCCACAAGTCACCAGGCACTGCAAGTAAAGTTACAGGATTTACCATGCAATCTCTATGCATGACCATGACCCTAAAGGGATTCTCCACTTTGGACAATCCCTAGTTGTTAGGACAGTCCATTGAAAATAAACTGATCACAAAGTGTCCCCCTGCTGTGACCCCAAGCCATAATTGGTGGGAAAACCTGGCAGTAAGTGTTCCATTTCCCTGCAGCGCCACCACAGGAGAAATTAAGTATTACACAGTTCCTATTCAAATCAATGGGTCATCTTTGTAATGCAGGACAGGACAGGTCCTCCAGAGCAAGAGATGCTCTTTATAATCGCTCTACACGCTGACCAAGAGATAAGGATCCTAAATAGAGGGCCCCCTCTGCTAACTCAGAATTCCCTAATAGTTATATAAAAACTATTTGAAACTGGACATCCCATTTGATATTCAAAAAGACATAAAATAGTTGAGGCTACAGTTGATTCTGCAGCAGCATCAGCGTTTGCAGGTAAGATCGACTTACATGCAAACGCTGATGCTGCTGCAGAATCAACTGTAGCCTCTGGTGCCGATGTGGCCGTCACGATGCAGGACCTGTGAGTGACATCACAGATCTGCACTGTCAGAAGCTGGGCGTTCTGAAGAGAAGTGGATGATACTTCTCTTCAGAGCGCCCAGCTAGTAAAAGTATTAAAAACGCCCCGATGTACGCACCTAATACACGCCCACTTGGACTTTTACTTTTAAACTCACCCACTTGGACTTTTGCAAGCCTCATTTGCATAACTACAAAAATGGTCATAACTTGGCCAAAAATGCTCGTTTTTTTAAAAATAAAAACGTTACTGTAATCTACATTGCAGCGCCTATCTGCTGCAATAGCAGATAGGGGTTGCAAAATCTGGTGACAGAGCCTCTTTAAGCTGCCCGTAGACATGGGAATATAGATAGCCATTCATCAACAATTGTTCATGCAGACACCATACATAGAAGTCTGTTTTCTGTAGACCAACCAACAGGTTTATACAGATCTTTAAGTATAGGTGAAACTGGGTGTGCAACCATATTATCTGTTATAGAATCCAGATATGGAGGGGTCCCACTCAGGTGCAGGAACATTGCTCCTTTTTGTGGGGCAAAAAACACATTAGTTAATGTGGTTGTGATCTTTTTTTAGCCCCATTTAGTTGGTTAGACTACCAGAACTTTAAGGATTGCATGTTCTTTCTTCAGTTTTTGTAGTCCATAAATAGTTAAAGAGGCTCTGTCACCAGATTATAAGTGCTCTATCTCCTACATAATCTGATCTGCGCTGTCATGTAGATAACAGCAGTGGTTTTTATTTTGAAAAACGATCATTTTTGAGCAAGTTATGAGCAATTTTAGATTTATGCTAATGACTTTCTCAATAGACAACTGGGTGTGTTTTTACTTTTGACCAACTGGGTGTTGTACAGAGGAGTGTATGACCCTGACCAATCAGTGACCAATCAGCATCATACACTTCTCATTATTCCAGCCGAGCTTCTTTCACTGCAGAATCACACTGTGATGTGGATCATGCTGGGCTGGAACAATGAGAAGTGTATGATGCTGATTGGTCACTGATTGGTCACTGATTGGTCACTGATTGGTCAGCCTCATACACTTCTTTACAACACCCACTTGGTCAAAAGTAAAAACACGCCCAGTTGGTCTTTAAAGGACCAGTGTCACGAAAAAAAAATTTTTTAGACCAATTTGCTTTTAGTGTTTTATTAAACATTTTTTTATTTATTTGTGTGTTTGTGTTTTACTTTTTTTTTATTTTTTCACTTTTTCTTGTCCATGGGGGCTGCTATTTTTTTTTCCATCTCTGTATGTGTCGATTAACGGCACATACAGTCCCATAGTGAATGCGAACGGGGCCCGTTCCATCCACTATGCTGTATGCCGTCTGTGTGGGAAAGGCGCATGCCCCGCTCCCACACAGTCCAAATAGAACTGTGCGACGTCCGGCGCCATTTTCTTGTGGACCGGAAGTCGCGGCCGGACAGTAAGATTACTACTTCCGGTCGCGGCTTCCGGACTTGTGCACTTGGAGCGGAGGTAGCAGACGGAGCGGACGGACCGGAGGGAGCGGCGGCGGCATGAGCAGGTAAGTTAGGTCTGTGTATGTACGTGTTTTACTGTGTGTTTACTACTGTATGTTAACCTACTACACTGTGTGTTAGCTCAAAAAATGGCGACACACAGTGTAGGAGGTTAGACCGTTCAATCCCCTCGTTTCTCCCGGCACTAGCCAGGATAAAGGAGGGGGGATTCTGAGAGCTCACTAGAGAGAGTGAGTTTTCTCAAATTTTGCAGCATAAAGCAATGTGGTTGCTTTACCACATGCAATGCTGCAATTTTGGGAAGTGCTCCATCTAATGACCAGCACTGGGAAGTGTTATAAATTAGAATCTAATTTATAATATTTCCTGACTTGTGGAAAAAATAAAAAAATTAGAACAATGTTTAATCACCTACACACTAACTGTTTAACTAAAAAATAAATAAAATGTTTTTCTAGCAACACATTCCCTTTAAGAAACTTAAT